>NW_021636319.1:0-76494 GCF_004799145.2 Neltuma alba
ATTTGGCTTTGTGTGGTTCACTCTTCTGCTCTTGATAATAGTATAGCTCAATTAAATCATTAATGGGGTTGCATTGCAGATAAATCTCTCCTCCTCAAAATATGGAACGAGAGGAGGGAAAGCTTTTTGCAAGAAACAATTCCTTCCAGTAGTAGGATTCTGATTCTGAATAACCAAACATTAATTAAGCATATATATAGGGCGATCACAAACTCTTAGATATCCCAGTATATAAATATAATATCTATAGACTGCATAGATATTCTAACTTTGGGATAAATTATTTTTATTCCAGCTAGCCAGTAGCCATTATTTCTATATGAGCAATGACTCTCATGACTTTTAAGTATTTCACATATACATATGAAACAGATTTTGATTTGGAATATATACATTATTAAGATCAGGTTCAACTCAAAAAGGCCTATGTATAATACACCATCGTGGTCCTTTGATTGCATATGACTATGTATTCTGATTTTTTGTATTTCGATTATTTTTGTTGTTTCAGACCACATGCATATTCAGTTCAGGCTTGAGACCTTTATTTTTTAAAATCATAGACTTCTTCAATATGCTTCCCCCCCTCCCCGGGGTTTCATTTACGAGAAAATTCAGCCTTCAATCCACTTCGGCTTGCTGAAAGTTCACAATGACTAGAAAATTAAATGAAAGTGAAGGATGCCTCGCTCTTTACATTATTAAATTGTAATTCTCTGTTTGTGAAACTATTATTCCTGGATAGTTTGTTAACCATTATACAGATCCCCTCTGCAATATTTTTAACCTTCATGTAATTATATTCCCTGCTCATCCTAGGCAGTTTTATCCCGATCCTAGAAATGATCTGCAATGAAATGTCAGGAGTCTAGGCTACGCGATGAAATTAACAAAGACGGGAGAAAAAGTAAGAAGCAGGGAAAGCCAATTTCAACTGGAAGACGCACTATTAAAATGATAATGACTTTTAAACTAACTCGATGAATTGTCCGAAAGCTGTATGTACAAAAACATGCATTAATATGCTCACATATACATGCATTAGTATGCTCACATATATATAGATGATATATATATATGTATGTACTAAAGAGAGAGACTTTAAAGTCTATATATGCAAGTATTGCGATAAGCAAACAATGAAGGCATACGTACGTACGTACTAGTTAACACACAGCATAATGCATATCTCAGATCCAGAAACGAAATACTAAGATAGCTCATGCGTAATAGGGTCCTCGAAAAATAGTTCAGACCAATAAGACGAGGAAATTCCTCCATAGCTAGAAGAGCTGCTGGTGGCATCTCCAACCAGAGGGGGCATAGATGGCAATATTGATGAAGATTCAAAATCAGGTGTCGTATGATCCCCTTGACTAATCATTGTAAAGTTTGTACCTTGACCCTGATCACTATTCAAACATGATTGGGAGCGGAAGGGACTTGTGGTGGGTCTGGCATGTGAGATAACATGGTGGGGTGATGGTGGAGTGGTTGAGAAGCTAATGAGCCTGGATTATTCAACTGTGGGTAGTTCATACCTGGGTTCTCTTTCAAATCAGCCATTGAATTTAACAAATTGATAGTATCCATGCTTGTGGTGAAGCCATTTTGGTCGCAGGAGTTGGTGGTGTTCAAGGAAGTCGTGGGTTGGAGTAAGGAGTTTAAATATTGAAGCTTTGCCAACTGAACTGCCTCTGCTTGAAGTTTCACAGCCTGATCATCCCAAGCAGGAAGGTGGTGGTGATCCATAATGTCTGTCATGTTGACCAGAGCTAGCAGATACGGCAAGGTGGAAACAAGATCTGTTCGTGGCTGGTGGGTCATTGGATCAAAACCCATCTGAATTAACTTCTTCTTTAGATGTGTGTTCCAGAAATTCTTGATCTCGTTATCAGTCCTGCCCGGAAGATGGGATGCAATTGCCGACCATCTATATCAGAGGAAGCAAACGTATATAAGAGCATATATATGTCATAACAATTCAAATTTGAGCATAAAATAAAATTCACAGATAGATACTGAAGCAACATTGGAATGCACGAACAGATAAAAGGAAAGTCTTGGGTCATAATGTAGATCAAATTAAAGGTAAAATAAGAAGGAAGGGAAAACTTGGAAGTACTTGTTTCCAAGGATGGAATGGAGATGCAGTATGGTTTGCTCTTCTTCTTCAGAAAAATTGCCTCTCTTGATGTCAGGCCGTAAATAATTGGTCCACCTTAGCCTACAGCTTTTTCCACATCTATTCAGACCTGCAAATTTTTGTTCAGAGGAGGAAATGAGGGAGCGCTAAAAAGAGAGATGCAGAGAGATTTAGTTTAATTTGGATCAATACGTACACACACACACACACACACATATAACTAAGTGAGACAGACCTGCTAGCTTGGGAAGAGCTCTCCAACTTCCATGGCCATGTTTCTGAATGTACTGAACAAGCTTCTCATCTTCCTCCGGAGTCCATGGTCCTTTCTTGAGGCCATTCTCATCGCAGCAAGGGGATCTTCCCATTCTGTATATAGCTAGATTATCTCTCTCTAACTATTTACCACCAAATTAAACAAGGGGCTGGGGCGAACTATTTATATCCAATTACCTTCCTGCTTGCTTCTTGCCGTACGTCAATGACCTGCCTTTCAAAGTTATTTTATTTATTAAAGATATTAGGAAAGTTCCATATGATTAATAAAGTACTGCGCAGTTTCACGCCTCCACAGCAATTGACAAGTATACCCATGGAAGCATTCATACAATTTCTTTGATAGAATAAATGAAATCACAAATATTTTGAGAAATATGCACTTTTTTTTTTGGACAACACAAACTTTAATTTAGATCACATATGTAATCCCCCGTTCACTAAACATACAAACGAAAAACCCGACTCAACTAACGACTCTTTCCACTATAATGCCAATTTTTTGTTTCCTACATTAATACACATATATGATTACCACGATAAAAAAAAAAAAAAAGATCCAAGTTAATAGTTGAAAACGCACCTAATGCTAGCATAAAAAATGGTACCAAAATGATTTGCATATATAAAGCACGATAGACTCGCCAGCAGTCTGATCGTTCAATTTTCGTGATTTCTGATGCGAATCATGTGATGATCTAGCCATGCAAAATAAACTGGACAAATTGGTAATTGCAAGATCAATTTTTTATTAATCTAGCAATAAAGTATCAGTAACAGGACGAAGCTTTCACATCAGATTACGTAACACGTGGCGAATGAGCGCTTGTCGGCAGAACTTCTTCCATGCACGCAACGAGGCTGTTTTGTCCCATTCGTCATAATTTGCATGGCCTCGAATGACTCATTACGTCCTCTCTTCTTGGATTTCCTGCGACCTTATTACATATTTTGGCAATTATTCATATTTAGGAGAATACCACGAAATTATTCGTATACAAGGGTATCGTAGGTCAACATGCATTCACACGAAGCATCTTACAAAAAATAAATTAATGCACGTAATTCAGACATTCACTTTAATTTTAAAATTAAATACTCAATTCACAATAATATATATTTTAAGTATTTGATTATGCCAGTGCATTTAATTAATGTACAAACAAATATTCCTTGCCAGTCATATACCTAGCTATTTTTTTTGTTTGAATTGCTCCACTAATCTATCAGCCTACCTATATATGTATATATACAGACGAAGATACATATATAGGGGGATGTGATATATATACATGCGTGCGTATTGTTTGTATCCGCATGTGCTGGTTACTCGAGGAGTAAATATATAACTGAATATCCAAACAGGTAAACTAAAAGATCTAAGGGAAGTCGTTGTAGATGAATAAAGTGCAGAGAGAGAAGGGTGGAGGTTAAAAAGTCAGAGGAAAGCCGAGGTAGTAGCTACTGCATAGTAGATCGATATTGGTTGATTTCACATTGTCTCTGAAAAAGACACAGAGGGATGTGACAGTTTTTGACTCGGAGGGTGGTGCAGTTGGAGACGTGAAGGAGAATTTGGTGCAGCAAACGCTCACATACAATATTTTCTTTTTCGTTATGACCTTTAAGACATTCTTCGCATGCACGGTTGAGAAAACATTGAACCTTTTCAATGGCATTTGTTGGTGTCTTGTCCTCAAGTTCCTTGTTCTCTTCCATGTCTTCTCTGCCATGGTATGGAATATGGATCCTCTTTCTTTTTAAATCAAATTCAAAAGCAGCATATATAAAATTAAACCAAAAAGGTTGTTGCTTGTTACAAGCCAAGTGTTTTATAAATTGTTGGATATTCTCGCTAGCAAAAGATCAAGTGAGACCCGAGTTAATTTATTCAATTAATGACAATAGCCAAGTTTCAATTAAACTAGCTAGCGGAAACATATTTATGTTTACATTTGGAACCCATCCTATCTTGCTTCACGGATAAGCTACGCATTTTCAAACCTAAAGTTTGATTTGATTGTTTAATCGTTTGGATCAGGCTTACATGTTGAACAGGGGAAATAAGTTAATTAGAGAGATCATTTTGCAACTGCGTCAAATCTTTCTTGTTGCTTGTTCATATGTAGTAAATCTTTTGTTGCCTCTATCGTCATTCTTAGAATTACATATAATTTGTTAGTTAACTGTTCATATACACAATATGTAGTTTAATTTGGTCCTTTGATTTGGCAAAGGCCTTGTCGGGGACCATGTCCTTGACTCCATGTGTACCGCTAAAAGGAGGCAGTGATGTAAGAACAACTTTGTAGTTTCAATATAATACTCCTCCGGTCCTTAATATAGGACCCAATTGTTGAGTTGGTTTTGGTCCTAAATATAAGACACACTTTTTATATTTATCAATTTTTTCTAAATTACTCCTATGGATACTCTTTCAACCATAATCAAGTAGAAGAGGGAGCTGAGGAGGTATTAAGAAAGATAATTATGGTATTTTAGAAAAAACGTGTTACATTTCTTATAATAAACTAATTTACCCAACTCCTTAATCTAATCAAATTAGCTAAATGGGTCTTATATTAAGGACCGGAGGAGTATTATTTATCTTTGATTTCAGTGTAAGCTAAACAACTGATTTGCTTGCTCAAATGGGTTTCCAACAAATACATTAAAAAAGAACGGAGGACTTCAGGGTGGCTTACAAATGCGCTATGGTGGATATTTGTAGCCTGAATTAGAATTGGATCCCCTAAATTTTAATAAAAGAGAAATAAACGGCCCATATAAGCTATATATACATGAAAATCATTTTCTTTTAATGAAAATAAAGGATATATATATATATATATATCTCGATATATACACGTAATAAACCGAAGCTCATCAGAGTGAACCAGTAAGGCAATAATAAGTACTGCTAGATGTCTTTTGAATGATGCAGTAGTAATGCAATGCCATTTTTCAGAGAAAAGGCTAGAAACTAGTAACTCTTAAACATTAAAAAAAATCACGAAAAATACAAAAATACGGGACAGAAACGAAAACCATACAATATATATAGAAGAAAGGCAAAAAAAATTCTTCTTATTTGAAGCTTATAACCATAATTAACGGTATTGTCTCTTTTTGGTGGATCACATATTGTCTTTTTTAATGATTAATTATTAGATAGATGTAGAAGTTTATATTAATTTGTGTATATTCCTTTAGTTTGATGCTTATGGCCATTATTAATTACTACTACTACTGACATTATTATTATTATTATGTCACAGCAACTATACTCATACGAATTATTCTCTAATACTTGCTTTCACATTATAATTCACTGCATGACTGAAACGTAATTTGTAAATTTCCGAATCAATTCCAGTTAAGGGAATTGAAATTGGAATTATGGCAGAGAGAGCTTTAAAGATTTTTCATGATTCAATTATCACAAACATCTGGAATTATAAATCATTAGATATGAGCCGGGGAGATCTTTGTTTCCATTATATACGAATCCCATCACAAGAAAAACATTTTATCCAAGTATGGATAAATTTGCCTGATATACCAGAAGAATTCTAGGCGGCGTTCAAACTAGATTTTTCTTGAGAAAAAAATTAATTAAAGGAGACGTATCCTGCAAGATAAATATCATCTGTTAAAAAATAGAGGTTGCAGAGATAAAGGAGGGGAGCAGGTGTTGCATATTGTTGGGAGACAGACAAACGTGATGAACTTATATATACACTGCACAGCTGATATTATATATATATATATGTTATATATGTGTGTGTGTGTTCACATATGTGTGTGCATGCGTGGCTGTAATAAAACAACGATCGATATCGTAGTTTTCCGGAGGCAGCCTTCTAAACTTGTGATTATTAGGTACTGTTTGGTATAATGGAAATAGAACAAAGGGGAGGGGAGGGGAGGGGACGGTTTTGAAATTTTAATAAAAAGAGGAAGTAATACGAAAGAATAATAAAAATTAATTAAAAACTTTTTTAATTTTTTAAATCGAGTTTATTAAATCCCCCCTCTTCTCATTTTCTCTCATACCAAACAGACCCTTAATGAAATGCTGAGATGAGCTTGCGTTTGCTGCTGCAGGAGTTCCTTCATTTACATACGATTCATTACTTGTTCAACGCTTTCGTTGATAACCTAATCTTGACCAACACACACAACTCTGTCCACTCTACTTTTCCATCCTCTTTTACCCTAATAGGTCTTACCAATATTGACTTCTACCCAACTCTCTTATATTTATTGGATAATCCCAAAATTGCATAAAATGTTGCCTTATACAATTCTCTGCATTTTTTCAGTTAGGAAAAAAAGAATGGGAGGACTCGATCAAATTTCAAAAACAGACACAGATCTTTGTGAGATGATGACGCGCTTTTCAAAATAGGGCCTATAAAGATAACTAGTTGGACCTTTATCTTGATATATTCATGTATACGGTTTCTATTAAAAACCCAAACGGGCCTATTATGATTGATGGGGTGATATCCATGAACGACCACGCAAGTCCCTGTAAAATAGCCTGAACCTGTTCATATACAAGGCAATGTTCTCCTTCCACTCCACATATTTGAAATATGGTCCAACTTCAACTCTCCCACCTTGAGGTGGCCCAGAACCCACAGGCCCAGAAATCATCAGCAAATATTGACCACAGAGGGGTAGCAAAACGCGAGTGATATTTCAAGATGATCTTTTGGCCAACAGCTACTATACACAATGCACGTGCAGGTGGTGAGGGTTTACCTATGAGTTTAAAATATACTACTCCTCCGGTCTTTATTATAAGACCTAATTTGACTTTTTATTTGGTCCTAATTATAAGACCCAATCCATTTTGTCTCTTATATTTATGCATTTTTTTCCAAGAAAAATCCTTCTAATAATGATAGTTTTAGCCAATATACTTAATTAGCAAGGATATTTTAGGAATAACAACACTTATTTATTATAAATAACCAACTTAACTTACTTCCTTAATCTCCTCAAATAAGTCAATTGGGTCTTATAATTAGGACCGGAGGAGTACTTTTTATTCTTAATATAAAAACTATTTAACTAATTTGAATAGATTAAAAAAATTAGTTAATTTAGTTATTTATAATAAATATAAACCAAGTTTCATAAAGTACCATTAGATAGAAACTCCTTTGATATGCGTAATCAATGGGATACTTTAAAGAATGAATCATAAATTTGAGAGGTAAAATAAATTAGAATCTCAAGTTTAAGATGAAATCTAATTTTTGTTTAACTCCTGTTAAGCTCAGACCCAGCCCAGTAGTAACATTTAAACGGTTGAACTCAGCAAAGAAAGGCCGACGAGGGAGCGGAGGGGGAGCGGAGCTGGAGCCTGCAGGTTGATCTGGATGAAACGACTAGGCCTTCAGTCGCAAGACTTTGTCAAGGGTCCGACCCGACCAGAGGTGGACCCACAGAAGCAGGAGGCAGTTAAGCACCAGCTCAGGCGTGGGGGATTGGTGAGTTAGTGTAATAAATAACTAACAATGCAGAAGAGTGTGGATGGCGGCAGCAAACGGCATTAATCACAATAACAAAGAAATTAGACGGACCGTTGAAACTGCATTTATAGCTCATGCTCGTAACCAATTCACAGTACTCTCCCCATGGCTGTCCTCTTCTTCACCTCTCACCTCACCCTAGGCTTTCTCCATCCCTCCTCCTCCTAATCCATCTTCTCATCATGGCAAACGACGCCGCCCTCAGAACCTCTCTTCTTTGGCTGGCGGCGGTTATACTGCTGGTTGGCATATTCACTCACTCTCCAAAGAAGATGATCGTTACTTATGTTGTTGGAGCCGTGGGCATTGCCGCCCTTCTCTTGCCTGACTGGGATTACTTCGATCGCGATTTCTCCCGCTGGCCCTACCCTATTACTGCCGACGAGAGGGCTTCTCTTCTTTCTCACGGATCTGCTTTCGTCAGGTACCTTCTCTTTTTATTTCGCTCTCTCCTCTCTGCGTCTCGCTTTTATTCCTTTCCAAAGGATGCTCCATCAAGCTCCTTCTATATGTGCAGGTTTACCAGTTCTCCCCTGCGGCTGATTGGTTACGGTGCAATTTACGGATATGCTTTGCACAAATGGTGGGAGTATGTATCCGAGTAGTCAGTTTTGTTGCCCCTTTTTCTTACATTGTGTTGATCAGTTCAATTCGAAAGAAATTATATTAATTCTGTCTGCAGCTGCGGAAGAATGCTCTATTTATTTTCTTACAGAGTAGAAAATATAGCGGAAAAATCATGGTTACATTCCTTTTTCTTCCCTTTAAATCTTATCATTAGTAATGGTTAGTAAATGAGTAAATAGCGTTTCCTTCCAATTTATCCCTCCAGCCAAAGTCAATGCCAGAGTGCATACGATGCTTGCGTCCCGTTGCGAGGCATATGTATCTTTAATCTTGATGACCGGAACATTACATTGTCTGTTTGCCCTGTACTGGAATGATTCTTTCTTTCTTTCTTTATGGGCCAAGTAAAGTTGAATGTTTATTGGTAAGTGATAGTAAATGTGTAAGCTGCATGTTCTGGCAATGGGTAATTAACCTGTTTGGATCATTTTTTCCCCCAAATCTCGCCCTTCCGTTATTTTTTGCTTAATTGAATTAAATTAAAGGATAAAAAATAATTTATTTTCGTTCATATGATTGTCATGTTGGATTTCTACATCCAATAAGCACATAATTTATTAAGTTAATATTATTACCGATTCTTCCAGTTTGATCAAATTTTAATTTTAACCTCTAATTTAAATCATTAGTTTTGACTTGATCGGAATTTAAATATAAAGATCGAAATCAAAATTCATTAAAAATAAAAAACTATTTGTTAAACTCAAACTAAAATTTTATAAAACTATATATTGATCAGAGCCAACAATTCAAAGCTACAGAATTAAACTAAAATTTAATCAAATTACAAAAACTAATAATAATATTAACTCCGGTTTATTCTAGTATACTTGCAAAGGCAACGCAAATCAAATAGAATGGAAGCGACAAGAAATGTTGAATTTCCGATGTAATCACAAGAAAAATACGTTAAATTACAGATGCGCTCCCCATCAGGAGCCCCGGGAAGGGAGTAATGAGTAATAGTTGAGGTTGGTTGACACGGTCCTCCACGAAATCAATCATACAAATTTCTCGAAGGCTCTGTGTCACAGCACTAAATCCTTAAGCGACATCACAACGCTACATAAAAGCATCCTTTTATTATTCATTCATGAATCGCGATCAGCGCGATCAGCGCCGAGCCCCCAAAAAGAAAGAATCCAAAGGGGAAAAATGGAGAAGGTAACGTCAATTGTGTTAGTGTTGGCTTTCCAGGGTGCTTTCGAATTCAGGATACCCCAATGGGCTGCCGCTGGCTTTTCCGTTGTCTGAGCAGCGGGGGCTTTCCCCTGGAGGAGGAGGCACACCAAACACCCAATCAAGGACGTTTAAATATTTGGACCTAAACACTTCCCTCTCCTGTGCGTAGCAGTGCATTATGATGGCTGTTGACAAGCTGAACACCACTACGTCAGCTCTCTTAATCTTTCTCGAATGCGGCACGTATCCTGCATCAGCCATGCATGAGAAGAAGCTCTCGATGGCCCGTGCTAGGCAGTACAACGCTATCTCTATTCGCCTGCTTTTCTTCTCAATGGCTAATGCAAGCCCAGCTGGGAACTGCACAAGAACGCAACCGCAACCTCTTTATATTTGGGAAAAACTGCAATTCCTATAGTTCCGAATTCTTTCGAGTTTTGAAAGAAAAAGGGATTTCAACTTGAATACCGTTCCGATGACCACCATTGGAATGTTGCACCTTTTGAATATCCTGAAGAGCAAGCACGTCCACATCCTGACATACAGTGGCAGCAGCATCGGTCTCATGCATGTGAGAATTTCAACAAAATCCATGCCAGAGAGAAGCAACAATGAGGAAGGAGAATAAGTTCCCCCCCCCCCCCCGGGGCGGGGGTTGGGGGGACAGAGCTATCAAAAAGCAAGTACATGAAATCATCCGATGTAATTTCCTTAATGTACTACTTTCGTTGCATCTTACAGTCTTATACATGAAACCGAGGTCTAGCAATCAATACGACATCTTGTGGATCAAATCTAAAGTGAGAGGTACAAGAAATTCTAACTACGTATGAGTCTGCTTCACCCTTGTGTATACCAAAGATGTGAAAGAGTACAATACAACATCGATTATTTCTTCCATTATTAAACATTTCATGCGAACTTGCAGAAGTTAAAATGTTCTAGCATATTGATTCACATTTGACATATCAGAAACATACTGTTTTAGAACTGTATGATACATCTGAGATAACACAACAGGAGAGAGGGTGATAGATAATTAGATGCTAACCAGGCAGTAGAGCAATACATAGACAGGAACAAACTTGATCTTGCAGTGCCAAACAGACCTTTGGCTAATATTGTGTTAGGGCTGCATATAAATATGTTGACAATAAGCAATAATTAACCAAAAAGAATATAGTCTCAAATATTGCGTATATGTCATAATTAAGCTCAGCTTGAAGCATAAGCCAAGGGATCTTTCTTTGGGGAAAAGAAAGGAGGAGTATTCAATTGGGAAAAATAATGAAGATATTATATTTTTCAAGGGCAAATTTGAGATGAAAGTAATTGTTCGGGGAATAAATCATTAATCCACTCCTTTTGTTATTTTCAATGCAAACAAAGTACGGGAAGGCCTGAACATGCTTTTTAGTCCACGCTAATGCATGAGATGAATGAAAAATTTTGAGTGGAAAAATAAGAAAATAGTAATTTTGAGAGTGCTTGGACAAATATCAAATGGGAAAATCTGTTTTCCATCGGAGCCTCTTCATTATAATCAGAGCCAATGTGCCATCAACATTGTACTTGCCCCTCACAGAAGGTACTATCAGATAGAAAGGAAAATATGTTTCATGAAATCTTCACAAAAGAAAACGTCAATATTAGATTGCTTACTAAGTATGTATACTAATTATATCACCTTTTTAAAAGTCCTTGTCTGTGAACTAATAGTGCAGGGATCAGATAAACTGGCAGATAAACTGGTAATGCTCTTTTGTAGGCTTGAAGGAGAAAAGAAGAACATGCTCACCACACGACTGATTCCCATGAACAATCTGCAAGATGTTTGAAAATGACAACTTATCAAGTTGATATAAATCACCTGTTTTTCACCATGATGTAAGCAGTTACATGATGTATAAATCCAACTTAATTGATTTAAACAGAAATTGTTGAGCATATGATTGTTGTTCAACAAAAATCATTCCCGAGTCTCAAAGCCGTACTAAAAAGTATCAAAAGAAAACTGCACGACAAATTGTAGACCATTAATTTTGAACATAAAAAGGAAATAAAGAGAAAATAAAACAAAAGACAAAAATGCATACAACTTTACCAAATAGAGTCCACGAGTATACGAACTTATAGACACCATTACGAAATGCATCATACATGAATTCTCAGATTAAACAAATGAATCAGCAATTATCACAAGAGTGAAATTTCAAATGGATCGAATCAAGAATAAGAGTTGATGCCAAAGTTATGACATCAAGGATTAACTAGATTTGCAGGACAAGGAGAAACGTTGACATTGTGACACTGATTGACATCTACATATCAAAAGTCTTAAAAAAAAATGCATATCCAACTTCCAAGATTTATAACTGTAATAGAACGACAGCTGTATTTCTTTTACTTTATATATTTCAATAGGAAATATTACCACACTGAAACATAATGAAAGAAGGAGGACAAAAATCATAAAACTTTTTCATACCGAGCAGGGGATTTTCATATCTGGATCAAGTTGCATCTCAACACCCATTGCCCTGTAGTGTTTCTCTATTGCTTCCAAATTAGTAAAAGGCAGCCCTGCTACTTGCTAACTCTTTCACCCTTGTAGGATAACAGGACCTTTTCCACCATGCTTATTGAGAAAGGACTTATATGAAGAAGGCAAACTCTCTTGCTTTAATATGTAAGAAGACCTAAAACAACATGTTAACCACTGCCCTTAACCGAACATACATTAATCAATATAAATAGAAAAAAAAAAAAGAGGGAGGAGGGAAGTGAAATATATACACTACCTAAAAACTACAGGGCATTGCCACAAATTCAAAAAGACAGGAACATTTATTAAAGGAGGACACAATGGAAAAGGTTGATTCATTAAGTACGCATAACCATGTTTAGGACGACAACGTACAATATCTGTGAAGAGGAGAGACACATAAGAAATATGTCACCGTGCTTCCATGTGAGAGGTTTACATACTCCCCCAAACCGTTCGCTCTTAATCCCACATCGTGATGCCAAGACAGCAGCACGCATAAGTATGTAAATAGCCAAGCTTGTATGTTGCGACTCTAAGCCAGTCAGAAGCATGGATGGGCCAGCAATCGCCCCTGCCAATAGAGCCCTCCATCTTGCTGTCCTGAACTAGAGTGATGGGAAAAAGTACGAATAAGAAATACACAATTTCAAAACAAAACTTTTAAGTTTAAATATCGATAATTGGACAAAGATTGATCACACAGAATGAACAGAACATGCCTACGGTGACCTCCCAGAGCAACTATAATCTCATCCACAGACGCGCAATGTTCCTGCAAAGCTTCCAAGAAAAAAGCCGTATCTCAGTGTTTCCTGTAAAGCCAGAACGATTGCTTCTCTGTTTGCTACCGCCGCCTCCTTCCTGTACCAAAAATGGAGAAACATAACACCCGTTGTTTCGGACATCAAGTGAGAGAAAGGCGAACATAGTAGGTAACCGAATAATAGAAACTATTATTCAGGTGTATATCTCGAATGCGATGACATTTTACCTCGGGGAGTTTAGTGTCCCTCTTCGTCGCAATCGACCTAAGATGGAGAACAGAGCAAGACCACCCTTAAGACCAGCTCCTATCGTGAAGCCCTTGGCCGAAGCAAGAATAATTCTCCGCAGCTTATCCCAATCCTTCAAGGGAATCGAATCGAAACTTAACAAGGACGAAGAGCTCAATGACGACGGAGAAAGATCGGATCTTCTAGAACGCGAACACACATCGCTGGAGCCACTGTCGTTATAGCGTAAACAATTACTCTCACTGGAACAGCATGAGCAGCAGCCGTCAGCTTCGGAGAACCCATCACCAGACGGCGGCATATCGGCGGTTCACGCAAAGCACTGAGTAAAGTTGAATTTGCCCCCGGAAGCAAAATGGCGTGGTGGGAAGTTTTCTCAGAGCAAGTGCGAAAAGAATACGAGATTTAAAATAATTAAAAAACACAAACAAAAAGAAATATAAAATATAATAGTGTCCCACACATACAATTGACACGTGGCTCAGAACGCGGTGTGCGCCTAAGGTGCGAACTGCATAGTGTAGTTTGACAAATACCCAAAATTCAACCTAGCGTCTCATGCCATTTCCTACCACCGCCTGAAACAACCGATTCAGAGGAATAGCAGCAAAGGATGCTGTGAGGGGCAAAGAGACAGACATCGTCTAGGAAAAGAGTCTTATTAGGGAATGGTCTTGTTGATTGAGTCAACCACCTGGCAAACTGATTCCTGCTTTGCCACTTCCATTGGAGCTTGATTGTCCAAGTGAATACCCACCATGGATGAGATGGTGAAGAGAGCAAGAGTGGAAAAATAGCGGAGACACGGTCTGATGGCTATTAAAAAAGAGAGGATAGGTGGATAAGCGCAACAAGAAGATGAGGAGGGAAACCGGGTGCTAGGATTTGGCTGCAAGTTCCAAGTGGGGTCATGTCCAAGCATGACAAGAGTTATGGGCGATGAGTGATGACTGTGGAGCTTTTCCGCTAGCTGGAATGGAAGCTTAAGTATAAAACGAAACACCCTGGTCAATTATGAGGTTACGCTGAATTGTGTACGGAGTGTGATTCCTTATTTTTTTCATAACCATCTTTCCAAATTCGGTTCTAATCATTTATTTATAATTATATTTAAAGTAAAAGGCTAAAACGCTAACGCCATATTTCTCATTGAAAAAAGCACCAAATCACAATTCGTTACGTAGACGCTACAAGGGCAGCAATATTCTGCCACCCGATATGCTTGACGTCGTTGGCCGCGTTTATAATGGAATAAGGCGGGTTCAGTCACTGAGCAACAGGCACAACGTTCATGGGGGGGAAGAGGTGACGTGGCAAAATCCAAGTGGCTCTCTCAGCGTAGACGGCTCGGATTTATCCTCAAACCTTGCCAAAAGTCACTCGTCAGCCTGTTGCACCCCCGCTACTTTCATACACCGTCATGCAGCGGACAGAAATCGTCCGACTGACTTCATGCATGTTTCTGTAACTGCTAACTACAGAGACACGCATTACTTTGAGCCTAAGGCATAGCTTATAAATGCTGCCCCATATATTCTTTGGCGTCCATTTCTAAATCAAGAACTCTCGGACCCGGGCATTTGCTGAGCGAGACAGGAACGGTCGGGGAAGAGTGAGGCTAAGGTTTCGTTTCGGGTTTGGTACCGATATTAAAAATGCAGAAGCTAGGACTAACGAGCTCGAAGAGTCTCGACAAATTCAAATCGCTGTATGGTCCTGCATCGGGAACTGCCAAGGCTTCGTCGTTCTCTTCGCGTCCTTCCACGGATTCCATCTCATTGGGAAGTTTTGCGAATCTGAAGCTCACTGCAGGTCTTGATCGAAATTTAGCTATATTATCCTGAATCCTGATTTTCTCGGTCTTTCTTGTGGATGAAGATTTTATCTCGAGTTTCGATTTCAATTTGGTCTTGTTTCAACTATTTCCTCTTGAGCAGAGAAACTGGTGAAAGAGCAAGCTTCAGTGAAGACTGATCTGGAAATTGCGGTATAATATAATATTCTTTGTGCGTAATCCATTACGCAAAACGCACGCACGTCACGATTTCTGGTTTTTGTGGCTTCCTTTCACTACTCAGAGAAATGTTCCTTCTCACTGCTGCTGTGCAGAATACTAAACTAAAGAAGTCATTGGAGCATGTTCATGCTTTAGAAGAAAAACTTCGGCATGCTTTTAACGAAAATGCCAAACTCAAGGTCAAGCAGAAAGAAGATGAAAAACTGTGGAAAGGATTGGAGTCTAAGTTCTCGTCAACGAAGACACTGTGTGATCAACTTACCGAGACAATGCAGCAGCTCTCAGGTCTAGTTCAGGCTGGTAAGACTTTTTCTCGCTTTTTCCATTTTACTTGCATTTGATGGCTTTATTTTAAAGCCATAGTTATCAATCATGGACTTTGAATCAGTGACCAGTCTATTCTTTCTGTAATGCTGTTATAGCTGAGAAAGATAAGGAGATATTGGAAGTTAAACTTTCTGCAAGTTCAGAAGCTCTTGATAGTTTAAATAAGCATATGGATGATCTATCTCTGAAGCTAGATTCTGCGGAGGAAACAATTAGAACTCGTAAGTTCCTCGTTGTTGACATTTTGTTTTATTTTTTAATTTTTAATCAGTTACTTTGAAATAAAGATGATTAATTTGTTATATCTACGTAAGTGTAGGGTTGTTATTACCGCATTAAGTTTACTGGAGAGCTCTGAGTATTGAACTGAACATCAATATTATATGTATTTGTTTTGGATCTTTATTATAGGTAACAAGGAGATAGAAGAGCTCAAATTCGAGTCAGTAGAAAAGGACAAGGTTCATAGAGATGATCAGACTAGGTCTGCAAATCTCTTAAAGGAGAAAGGTGATTTAGCTTTTCGATATTGTAAACTTGACAAATTAAGTTGGCAAATGACAATTGGTAATAATTCTGCTGACTTGTCTTGAGTGGCCTATTCCAAGGCATGTTCGAGAGAATGATATGATTCAGTAGTTTGAGATTATGTAGGTTATAGAGTGCATTTTTTGCCTTTATCTTCACATCTTTAGTTCTGAAGAACACTACCAAGGTTTCTGCAATGGAGTTATCAAGTAACGTTATTTTGTTTGTTCATGTCGTGTATTAAGATTGGAAGGTTCATATATTTTAATATTATATGTCATGTATCAGTTTTGACATCTACCCTCTGATGTGGTAAATGGATGGAGTAACTTGCAACTCATTATGATTTTTGTGTGAAACATGAATTTGCATGCAGATAATATGATCAAGAATTTAGATGAAACTTTAGCAGCTAGCAAAATGGCTTCAGAGAGTTTGAATTCAAAGTTGGGAGAGGTGCAACTTCAGTTAGAAGTCAAAGAAGATGAAATTACTCATCACATAACCGCTGAGGAAAAACTGAAAAAAGAAATGGGCGATCTTCAATTGTGTAATGCTGAGATTACTGAAAAACTCGACTTGTCACTTCAGGAATTCAAAAACCTTGATGAACTGGTTCAAGCCCTGGCTGAAATGTGGTTGGATTAGACAAAGAAAGCAAGTGTTTACTGAACTTCGGAACGAGATGCCTTATCTAAGCATGCTCAAGCTCAATATGATGAGCTTCATAATAAATTCTTGAGCTTGAGATCAGAAAAAGATGCAATTCAGTTGATAAATCATGAATTAAACAATAAAGTGACTGAACTTCGGGAAAGCAACGGCAACCCGGCATGCAGATATCTGCCGATTAGATGCTGAAAGAATCCAGTGTCTGGAGTCAGAAGCTCAAACTTTAATCTTAAAGAAGGAAGAAGCTGAGCTATCGATTTCCAAATTAGAGGAGAGAGTTGAATTTTTCTCAGATAGCTCTAGATCATTAGAGACCCAGATGGCATGTCTGCTTAATCTTCCTTAATTAGTGGCAAGAAAAAAATCTTCCTTAATTATTGTCTTTTATCATACCATGTCACGTTCCTTATCCAAGAATCTAATACCATGCAGCAAGGTTTATTGCTGAAGCTTTCAGCATTGGAAAATGAAAGCAAAGAAAATTCAGAGAGTTTGCAGGAAGAAATATTGAGGAAATCAGAGGAAATAGACAGTTTGAAAAAGGAAGTTGTAAAACTTGAGCAGCATGCAGATTTTCTGGAGAAACAAGTAGGCCAAGTTAATAATGTCTTAGAGGACAAAGAACAGCTCATTTTGCAGTACAAGGAGCAAGAAAAGAAGCTGGAAGATCAGATCTCTGAGGTCTTGGAACAAACATCTAGTACCCATTTCTTTTGTTCCTACAGGTTTTTCTGGACTTTAGTTTCTGACTTTCTGTTGGTCACTGCAGAATCAGTCATCATTGGCTGCTATTGAAAGTAAACTTATAGAAGCTAAGAAGCAATATGATCTAATGGTAGAGAGCAAGCAGTCAGAATTATCAAGGCATTTGAAAGAAATTTCTCAGAGAAATGATCAGGTGTGATTGATAATCAGTTACCTTCCATAAATCCTTTATATATTATGAATTGCGCTTCAGCTGTTTTCTAACAATCACAGCACTTAGCAGGCTATTAATGACATTAAGAGGAGGTATGAGTTGGAGAAGATGGAAATTGTCAACATGGAAAAAGAAAAGGTTTGATGCAACATATTTATGATGATGCCACATTTATCCACTCGAAACGTTCTTCATCATTTGAATCTTCAGGCTGATAAGGCGATTGCAGAAATAGAGGGAAGATGCGACAAAAAACTTGCAGATTGCAAAGAAGAATCAAGGCAACAGTTGGTGCGCATTCAGGAGGAACATGCTGCACTGGTATGCATAAAATAATGTAAAAAGAATGGAGAGTAATTTTAGCTGTCGACCATTATTATCATCAAAGTAGTAGTATGGCATCGGGCCTTGCATTCAATGGGATTGTATATGGTCTGATTTTTCTTCAACTGTTTCAGGCACCGTTACAATTTCATAATCCGTGCTGCTTTTACAAATTCATTTTCTTTGGGATAAGTAATTAATCAGCCACTTATATTCTAAATCTGTGCAATCCATTAATCTCCTGCGATGATTTAATTCAGAACATGGTAGACACTAATTCTTTGGCGGCTATTCACCTCTTGTAAGATTATCATCGCATCAGTAATCTTCCTTGGCAAGTGTATTCAAAATTAAGTTGAAAAATCGAGCATCCTGATGAAATAGTTTCCTGCTCCACATGCAGGTTAGTCAAATACAGCAGGAGCACAACAAGAAACAACTAGATCTTCTAGCTGAACACAATGAGAAACTTAAACATGTCCAACTGCAAGCTGAAAATGAACTGAGAGAGGTTCGTTAATATATTACTATATGTATAGGACTACGCTATGACTTCTGGATGACATTTATTTCACCTGACATGAAGTTTATTTTCTATAGAAAACATTGTTCCTGAGGAATGAGCATGAAGCTCAGATGAAATCGTTGAGGTGTGAACTTGAAGATGAGTGTCAGAAGCTGCAAGAAGAGTTGCATATCCAAAAATCAAAAGTATGCATTACCTGAGCAATTAAAATAATTCTTTTTCTTTTTTGCACTATGTC
This sequence comes from Neltuma alba, assembly GCF_004799145.2. Lineage (NCBI taxonomy): Eukaryota > Viridiplantae > Streptophyta > Magnoliopsida > Fabales > Fabaceae > Neltuma > Neltuma alba. Next base: position 18,890 of record NW_021636319.1, read on the forward strand.
TAAATTTGTCCAAAATATATGGCAGGAAGATAGGCAAAGGGCTTTATTGCAATTGCAGTGGAAAGTGATGAGTGACAAACCAAAAGAGGACCAAGAAGTGAATTCAAAACAGGTTGGCTTGTCTTACCAGAACTTATGTGCATCTGTCTTCCTATCTCGTCTATGTTGTGTAGATTTTTCACGAGATAAAAAATATTTTGTCTTTCAGATTGCTTATGTATCCTGTAAGACTTAATATTGCTTCCGTTTTAGTCCCAAGCTATTATATTATATCAATCTAACATGATGTGGAAGGATAACAAAATATGATCTTGTAGCTCAGATTATCAAAACCAGCTTGCAATGCAACTTAATCATGCAATGTTTACTGCTTTTGTGCTTATAGAATTTATATTAATTGATTAAATTGGACTACGATATGTACATAAAGCTAACTTGAAATCCTTGTCATTTGTGTAAGTAGGATAACACTTAGTTATATTGTGATAGGTTTACCCTGCTTCCTCAATTAAGAGGAGGAGCTCTCGTGGTGGCCAACATAGTCAGCAAGCATTAGTAAGAATGGAGTCAGAAGAAAAAAGGAGTTTACTTATTTCTTAACTTATGACATGTAAATATTATGTTGACTCATCACCTACTTTGTTTTGTATTTCTGTACTTTTGACAGGACCCTCCTTTCCTTGAAGTAACACAAACACCGGTGTCAAAATTGTTGCAGAAAGTGGAGAATGCAAAGGCAGGAAGTACGATGAGCATTCCTAAGCATCATAGAAAGGTGGATTACTTCCCTATAAACTTCAAATAAAAACGGATACTGTTGAAGGGAGAGGGTCATACCCCATTATGTGGCTATTAGGGTTTCTAAAGTCTATTAGTTAATTGTCATTGAGAATATTTTGTTTTGATATCTATTTTCTAGATCCTAGAGGACGTAGAGTTAGGAAGAGATTCTCATATCTGTAGACATGAATTATCCTATCTATTGTACTGATTTCACACTAAATAATGAACCAGTGACTGCCGCAAAAGTCTCTGGTTTTCATCATCACAATCTACAGATGCCCTTGCTGCAATGAGCTAGGGCATGAGAAGTATTGCGGTGCTATTAATCAATTTATGATGGTCGGAGGTTAGTGGCTTACAATATACACTTGATGTACAGGTAACTCACCATGAATATGAAGTTGAGACTTCCAATGGAAGAACCGTTACAAAGCGAAGAAAAACAAGAAGTACTGTCATGTTTGAGGCATGTATCTAATTCTCTAAAATTGCTATCAAACCTACAACGATGTACATGAACTATAATGTTATATGAAATGGCTAGGTTTTGGAGTAGAGTACAGACTTTTTACAAGCTTAACGATGTTTTGTTCTTCTCTTTAATAGGATCCGAGAAAGCACAAGATACAAACACCAAAAGCAAATATGCCTGGGAGTTTTGTGAAGGTAATCAAATCGTCAACTTGAATTTCCTTTTATTTGGACATTGTTTATGCATATCATGATTATTTCAAAACATCTAGTTGCAAAGCTCTCATGACTCTGGGTTGTAAATTCAGCATCAAATTAATTCTTTCTCTGCCTTGCACCAACATTTTCATCTTCATATTCACTTTACTGGCCACCAGAAATGGCGCTGGTTAGGAGCATTGATGGTCATCAGTTTTGTGACTATTTTAAGTACTACTCTACTTTGGATTTATTTCCTTGTAAATTATTTTTTGTGGGATAATTTTTTTTATCATTTTCTGAGAAGAACAATAATTTTAACATGTATGTCCAATTATTTTGTGCTATTTGGTTGAGAATATCTGAGCTATTACATAATATTTTATTTTCATTCTCTGAGCAGACCACAAAGGGAGGAGGACATACTCCTCCTTCAAATATTGGTGATTTGTTTTCAGAAGGTTCTCTAAATCCCTATGCGGACGACCCATATGCATTTGATTAGAGGTATTTATATTCAATAACACGATATAAACTCTGGTTTTAATAATTCTCTGAATTTACTCTATTGAGTGGTTGGCACAAAGAAACTTTATTGGATGAATATAAACAAAATCTTACTATAAGAAAGAAACAACAAACTTCTCAAGTCAAATCCCAATGCTTGATAACGACAAGGTCAATTGAATCTAATGATAAAATACTTTCAAACTTGAAATCTTATATAATAAAAACACAATGCCCACGATGATCCTGAACTTATAAATTAAAACTATTAGATGTATAGTGAGCTGACTAGTCTGCAGCTCTCACCCAGAACCACGAGAAAAACACTACAAAGTTTTTAAATGTCAATTTTATATGAGCATTTGTTTGTTAGTGTCACATTATATATAATTCAAAGGTTCATTGGATAGTCAGAGCTAATTACCTGATCAATCATTTAATGATTTCACATTTTCCATGTTAATATATTTTTGTTCTTTTATCTCGACGCTATTGTTCCAGGCTTTCGGCAGAAGCACCCAACCAAATATTAGCCCTCATTCTCTGCAGTACAGAGCAGATCATCCCAACCAAACACGATTGGTTTGCATGACGCTATTGTAATTTTGCTGATTGCCAACTACGATGGGTTTGGTTCTTCGGTTGTCAGATGCATTTAATCCATATTTTGATTGGCCTATTGCGTGGGAACTGGGGAAGTATTATTACGTAATTTGTTTCTTAAGGTCATGAAACGAATGTCCCTGGATTTGACATGGCTCGTATACTATATCAATCTCTGAGCTTTGCCTCCTCTGGATATAGCTGAACGTACAGTGACCCCTAGTCACATGAAGTGTGTTTCAAGAGGTCGATCTCCTTTCTCATCTGGATTTAGATGTATGTACTATTCAAATTTAGTTTTATTTTAAGATTCAAACAGATCTTCATCCACGTGCTTAATTCACCCCGTACCCTTTTATCCTTCAAGCCCATTTTTGTTTGTGAGGAGTGACGCTGATGACAGGGTTGACCATTGAATTGATAGTGTCGTTGAAGTCGCATAAAAGATTGTGTAACTTCAGTGCATCTAACTCTACTGACATGGAAAGTTGCATTCATCAACCGACGCATTCAATAGTTGTAGCTGTTCCCTAGAAAAAGAAGTTCCAGCTGACGTGGGGGCTCTAGCATCCAAAATGAGTTGGGGATGTGGTTGATTCATAGAAGTTATGATTTGTGATTTTAAGTGCCCGTTTGGATCAGCGATTAAAAAAGCAGCTTATAGAAAAAGTAGTTTATGAAAAAATAAAGTTGGTAAAAGTTAAATTAGATAAGCTGAATTGTATTTGGATTGAAGTTCAGAAAAGTTAGTTTGTATAAGTGAGATTGGTAAAAGTTTGTTTGGATTATAGTTGAGTAAAAGTAAGTTTGGCTGAAAAATTACCAAAATGGGTATGAATTTTAATAAATAATGAAACATGATAAAAAATTGATTTCACATAATATAATGAAAGTAAAATAATTTAATTTGAAGAAATCAAATTTAATGAGTGAATTAAATTTTAAAATTTGAAAGAAATCATAAAAAATATTTTAAACATAAATTGAAACATAAAAAAAAATTGAGATCATATAATGAAGAAGTGAAATTTAATGAGTGAATTAAAATTGAGAGAAATCATTAAAATATTTTAAGTATAAAGTGAAACATGATTAAAAAAATGATAAGAGAATAAATTCAAATTAATTTTATATGAATAAATAAAATTGATTAAGTGAATTAAATTCAAAAACATTAGAGAAATGAGAAAAAAAATAAGGCAAATAAAAGCGAAACAAATAGTTAGTTAAAACTCCTATATAAAATAAACAAGGATTTAAGATAGGAAAAACAATAATAGAAATAAAATATATTATAAATTTAACCTCATCCCATACTTCTCTTTTTCTTTTCTTTTATGTGGTTTTTGGAAGAATTAAAAGAATATGCTTATAATATAGAGAGGGGGAAAACATAAAGAAGTGTTATGAATTTTTAATAAGGGGAAAAGGTGAATTTACTTTATATCTGTTTCCGTTTTTCCCTTTCCATTTTAGCCTTCCCACCCTCTTCAAGCGTTCAACGCTTCCAGCAGCACAAAGAAAAGCATATCATCAAAGGCCCACTTCCTTCTCCATTGATGATCAGCAGAGTCTCTCATTTAGTCATCGAAAACCTTCATGGCCAGCGCGGCCGTATGGAAGTCATCTTCGACGACATCGAATAAGGAACCATTTCATCATCGACACCAACCCGAAAGATTTCAGGGCTCTCGTTCAGGAACTCACCAGTGTGCCCCCTCCATCCTAATTAAACAAAGCCGTTGCAGTTTCTGGCTCACGGCGACGACAAAGCAGACCTCACGGTGACGACAAAGCATAGCTCACAGTGAGGACTGAAGGCGAGGCGACCAGCGGCGGAGAAGCGTGGGAGCTCTCGGTGAAAATGTGTGAAGATTGTGAAAGTGAGCTGGCTCGAGGGACTGAGGGAGGAAAAGGCATATGAAAGAGAAAAAACAAAAATTATCTGACATGGCAGAACGGCTTTAAGCTCCTCTGATATAAGACTAAGCTCCTTCTTGGAGCTTATTTTAACTGGGCGTTTCAGTAGCTTAAAATTGGATAAGCCCAGTAAACTTCAAACCTTACCAAACGCCCTCATTCTCTCAGCCCAGCTTAATTTAAAATTTAAGCTGCTTTTGGGACAGCAAACGTTGACCCAAACAGACCCTAAGTCGGGATGCATGATTGTAATCTTTTCATACTACCACTTTTGGTACTAATTATAAAAGCTAGTTAACTAATTTAAGGAGATTAAGGAAATAAGTTAAATTAGTTATTTGTGATAAATAGATATTGTCTTTTCTAAATTATCTTTGCTAATTAAGTGTATTAGCCAGAACTACTATTGTTAGAAGGATTACTTTAAAAAAAAAAAACTTGAATATAAGAGAAAAAATAAATTAGAGTCTTATATTCATAATCAAAATAAAAACTAAATACTCCTCCGGTCCTTATTATAAGACCCCATTTGACTTTTTATTTGGTCCTAATTATAAGACCCCAATCCATTTTGTCTCTTATATTTATGCATTTTTTTCCAAGATAATCCTTCTAATAATGATAGTTTTAGCCAATATACTTAATTAGCAAGGATATTTTAGGAATGACAACACTTATTTATTATAAATAACCAACTTAACTTACTTTATTAATCTCCTCAAATAAGTTAATTGAGTCTTATAATTAGGACCGGAGGAGTAAGACTTTATATTAAGGAGTGGAGGTACTGTTAACTTCTTAAAACGATCCTCAAAGCGTTTCTTGACTCAGTTGACTATTTCTACAGTCTGCCCCTTCCCACTCTCTTTGCTTTCGACCCAATAATCTGCAGCCGCCACGAGCTGCCACGTGGCAACCTTTCTCTGAGAACCCGCTTGCATTCCCGCGCTGGCTGAGAACGTGCGCATCAATATCATCACTTTTGTGTTTAACGATGGCGTTTTGGCGTCAACGGTCATTCGTTTTAAAAATATTTGCCTGTTGGACGCCGGTCGGCTCAGACAGGCTACGGAAACTGGGGCGGAGTGAGGGAATAATATTCGGCTGATCGCCAACAACCCCCAAAAATTTCATTTTCGAGGGAGATTCCTCTCTTTGTTCGCTCGATTCCAATTTTTCCTACTTCGAAATTTGGTCAATTCTCTTTCTCCAAGTTGTGGTGTACCTGCAGTCCTGGAGTTCAAATGGATTTTACAGAAACCAAGAGCTACGGCTGCAAAGTCAACGTTACTCTTCGTTCAACTATGCCAGTTGTGGGCTGCGAAATGAATCCGTCCGTGTCGGTCATATTGGAAGGGCCACTTCCAGTTCCATTTCACTCCTGTTCTGTCAATTTTAAATGGTAGTTTTTCTTTCTTTTATTTCTTTGAAGTTTTAGTTGATACTGAAACGAATAAACTCGGTAGACTTTAGACCAGTGCGCCACTGCCTAATTCCAAACACCCCCCCGGGGGGGGGGGCGAAAAACACGCATGGTTACCAAACTGGAACTTGGCATGTACATTGGATTTAGTATGTTCCAAAGTTGCATAAGGTATGGTTCCATCGAATGCAAGTATTTCAACTACCGGTTACAAATCACAAAAAAGTGAAAGATCCTGTTTATAAATAAGAGCATTGAATTGTATTGTTTAGTATCGACAGTTCGGAATCAGGCCAAAAAAAAAAAAGTATCGACAGTTCGGAAGACCTCCAGCCGCTGAAAACAAGAAAACAACACCGAATAAATTATAATCTCATGTTGATTAGTCGATTCTTTGAACTTGTGTGATATGTTTCTAAGATATCGGCTTTATTTTTACGGAGTGAGTCCTGCAAATTAATTAGGTAGAGAAAAGGTCTCACGAATTATGTTTGAAGGATATAATCTCGTCAATGTCAATTCAATTTTCTCTTCTATTAGGGTTTGTTGGTAATTTGTCTATTTCATTGCAGTCTCCTGTCAATAGGCCCTGTAAAGGCAACGTGCTTATGCACATGCCCTCGAGACTCTGTTGTGGTTGTGTTAAAGCTTGAAGTTAATATTTCATATACAATGATAATTTACCAAGGCATCAAATAATTTTATTAACATGGACTCCTGAATTATATTTACCAGCCTAACCTGATTATCTATCATGCTCTTGATCTTGCTTAACCTGAAAATATTAAACCTCCGTATTTCTAGGTATAAAGAAGCAAAGATTTGCTCCATACATGATGATATGTTGGCTACCATTCAATGCGTGTCTTGTGTTAAATTGAACATCCCGAGGAAAGAGAGTTACCATTGCTCCACAAAATGCTTGCTGAATTCATGGCAAGCACATCAGCAGCGCCATCATTTTGAAACTGAAAGGAGGACCTTAACTGGTGAAGCACAAACGATGAGAAAGCTTAGAAGTTGTGGCTCTTGGCTAGAGTTTGGTAGTGAATGTTTAACTGATGAGGCAGCAATGGTGGATGGAGGAGGAAAAGATTGGTTTTTGGTTAGTTGTTCAAAAAGTTATGTGCCTGAAGTGGATGATGTTGGATCCATTTTGAAGCTGGATTGTGTAGCTGTTGACCTTTTGACAAATACTGCTTTGTCCGAACTAAATGAAACAATGACTAACCCTGTAATCGAATTTCCTGTGGCTCAGCCTCGCTCTATGGTTCCAATTCCACTTCTGGATGAATCTTCAAGTTTGTGTTCCACATCCTTAAACGATTTTACTTTTAGCATTCTCTCCTATAACATACTGTCTGACATTTACACTTACCAAAAGTATCACAACTGCCCCACATGGGCTCTTGTATGGGAATACCGCCGTCACAATTTGCTCCGTGAAATCATTAAATATAATGCAGATATCATTTGTCTTCAAGAGGTTGGCACTTTTGTCTTGCTACCTTTGCTTTGTTGCTTTAACCTGTATTTTGGCTTCAATGTAAATTTTGCTGTAATCCAGTCCTGTCCGTTATGTAGGTACAGAGTGATCATTTTGAAAATTTCTTTGAATCTAAGTTGACAGAAGAAGGATACATGGCTATATACAAGAAAAAAAACAACGAGGTAGGTCACCCTCACTTGTGTGTGTTTTGCACACACAATTGTTAAATGATCAGATAGGGTGGAAATGATGTTGAAATTTTAACAGATCATAGAATCTGGTGCATTCATGTCATTTGGAATTTTAATCTATCAAAGAAACAAATCTTTTTCAGCAATCTAAGTTGTCGCTACATGCATCAATTTCTACTGATGTCTCAAAAACTGTTAAAGGTACGTGTAATGTATCAATAGCTATTATAATTCTCACAAATGAATTATGAGATTTGGTTCATGGCGTACAGATTTATCAAGAGTTGGAATAAGGAAGAAAGGCTTGGTAAAAATAAATGGTTGTGTGTATGGTCATTATTTGTACTTCTTGTGAACCAACTGACATGAAGTTGAGCTTACATGTCAGAAGTGACTGTAGGTTTGTTGAGATCATTTTTTATTCGTTTTTTGGCTTAATCTAAGGATATCTAATAAAACAGAGAAGTTTGCTTTCTGATTTTTGTAATGGAAAACTACCTCTTTCTGGGTTTGTTTTTAGCCCTGTCATGTTACATGATGTATTGTATTGTACTGCGAATATTTTTATTTCAGAATGAATGGATTGGATTTGCATATTCAACTCGTTGGAGAGGGAGAACAACAGGGATAAGGATGTCTAATGGATGATTTTTAAAGTGGAAATGCATACTTTTGTCATTGTGAAGATCGCAAACTTAGAAGACTTAGTGCCGCTTCCAACTGCATTTGAAGTTATCAATGTTGTATTAAATGCATTGCAGGTTTACACTGGGAATCAACTTGTCACTGATGGGTGCGCAACTTTTTACCGGAGGCATCTCTTTAAAGAAGTTGAGAAACATGAGGTAAGAAGCGCTGGATTGTTCATTTCTTTAAAAATTAATTTGATTATTTTTTCTTCTTCTTCTTTCTTCAGGTTGAATTTATTAAGAAAACATCACCTGTAATTGAAGCACTGGAACCTGATCTAAGGAGTGAAGCTAGTAAACACCTCATGAAGGTAGAAGTTCCTCACGGGCTCCCTTTTTGCTCTCTATTTTATCTCTTTGGTTTTTCCTTATTATTCTTGGTATTGAATCTGACTTATCATCCGAAAGGGTCCCTTTCGGGTTTTGGATTTGGCAGAATAATGCTATTAATTTTCAAGTTCATTCTATAAGTACTCAAGAAAAACTCATAAAATTCTCTATGATTTCCTTTTTTCCTTTGGAGTTTTTTATCAGTATTTTATATTTCCAGTCCGATTTTGTTTTAACCAAAAATAATGGAGACCTTAGTCAATTTCATATAGCTTCCAGAAGAAGATTTGTTGTTAGAAAGCTATCCACAAATAGATATGTCTTTCAGTGAGAGAAGGGGCCGATGGAATTTGAGGACACTTACCAAGAGTCTAGTTTTTTACGTTATAAAATGTTAGCTTTCAGGGGGTTGTTAGTTAAGTGTAATGGGACTAAACTGTAAAATCTTTAGCCTCACATTGCTTTTTTCCCCCCTATTGCATAGCCGTTTGTTCGTTATAGATATAGTACAACCCGAACCTATATCTTTGTGGTTTCCGTATTCTCTCTCTCCTTTTTTATCAACATACTTCAACCAAAGAAAGAAGAAATGTAATTCTCTTTCAAATTATTTTTTCTGTTCCAAATAATCTGTTTGTCCTATATCCAGTTCCTTGTTTCTCATGATACGCTGTAACATTGTAGAAATTTTGGTATTGCAGGACAATGTAGCACTTGTTGTGATTTTGGGAACCTTGGAAAATAGCTGCACTAAATATGCCGCCCAATCTAGAATTTGTGTGGTACTGGATATATTATATTACCTGTTTTTCATTTCACTAATATTAATGGTCTGACTGCTGACACTTCATTTTGTTATGCATCCCTAGGTAAATGCACATATATGTTCAGATCCAAAACTCCCTGATGTGAAGTTATTTCAGGTGCTCATCATGGAGATTCATCCTCAAAAACCTTTATTGAATAATTTTATGAATTATCATAACTACTGTATCATCTTTTATTTCTTCGGGCAAAGGTTGTAACCCTAGTCAATGAGCTAGAGAAAATGCTGCAATCAGAAATACCTCTATTAATATGTGGAGATTTCAACTCTGTTCCTCAAAGGTTAGTGTCCAGCGAAACAACTTGCGACTAAACAACTTTTTTTTCCTGCTTAAATTATGTGAATGGAAGTAACACTAGAATCCAGAAGAACCTAGGCATTTTTTCCCAAAAGCCTATCTTGCTGGCTTTTTCTTAATGGTATTAATAGTTGTCATTACAATTCGCGTTACAGTGATCCCTACACTTTCATGGTTAATGGCAAAGTAGAAAGCAGTGAAAGTGTCGATCCGTATGGTGTATATCAGCATCTTAAGCTTGTTCATCGATTTTTACTCGTAAGTCTCGTGTTTTCACTCCCCATGGTTCCAATGTATCTCTGGACTCTTCTTTCCGAAGTTGAGTTTAATCCTTTACAGGCAAGTGCATATGCAAGTTTTGGTTTGGCGGCTGCAATGGACGAAAGACAGTTAGGGAAGTTTAACCAAAAAACCAGGGAGCCTGTATTAACCTTCCGCTCAAAACGATTCTCAAAAACCTTAGATTATATTTTTTATACAGGTATGCTATATATTTTTTATACGGGTATGCTAAACGCTCTGTTGAAATTATCAGTGTTAACCGGCCTATTTTTCCAATTTTACCCCTTTAATATTCTTCAGATACAATAAGCCACTATGGAAGAAGCAAGTTGTAAACTGCTAACAACTTTAGGACCCGTTTGGTAACATCAACAGTTAATTTTGCTTTTTTCGTTCCCCCTAGTTATGCAACTTTGTTTAGGCTATTAGATGCATTTATTTACTTCTAATTACCACTTTTATTTCCTTTATTTCACAAGTGTGGTGTGTCTTCCTTTTGTTTTGGCCATCTCTAAATCTATAAGCACATTTTTGGAATAACATGACAATTTGAACACTCGACAACCCTGATTTTTCTGTTTTTCTTTCTTTAAGTATCACCATGGACTTCCAAATCAACCTGTAAAGTAAACAGGTCCTATTAGGCGAAAGAGAGAGAAACCAGAAGGATTAACTAACCAATTTCTCCGTCTAAATTGATAGGAAGTTGTACGGATGAAATTCTTCTAGCGTAATGTGATGCTACTCATGAGCTGCATGTATGGCTGGGATTGACTTTTAGATATCACATTGAGAGCTGTTCAAGGAACAAGAGGTTTAAAGGAACACGGAGGTGGAAAATTAGTAGTGATCTTTTTTATGGGGGATGATCTTGTTTAAGGGAATGAGTTACCCTCGATGAAGTGAATAGGAAGAATAGATAATGCTCTGTCAGTGAACGATTATATGGCTATGTAGATAGTGGTAGCTTTTGAATCCTTCCCCCACCCCCCATACTTGAAAATGTGTGTTGGTGTTTGATCTATGAGGAGGAATGGGCAAGGAGTAACTGTGCATGCTGTTATATTAGATATTATTTGGATAGATATAAAAAAGATCATGCCCTACTTTGGGCAGGACGTCTTTGGTCCAGTAGAAAATGAGTGTTGTCAGCGGATAGAATCGATTTCTTTCATTTGGGGTGGACTCTGTTCCACAAGTCTCTCATATTATGGTGAATTGTTTGGCATGCGATTCTTATTTTTCATCTTTTTTCCAAGAGATCTCAAGTCATGTATTGGTATGTAATATACTTTCCACTAATAAATGTCGGCTTTTGATTTTCTCGGACCACTTTTCATTGAGTTCCCTAAGTGGGACCTGCAAATTAATTCAAAGCATCGTTTGGTCACTACGTAAATATGTGCTTAATTGTATTTGGCACCTCTAAAGTACTTTAATAAGGCGTATTGAGAAATGAATCTACGGATTACCATGACTCTTATACATTAAAATTTGCACCATGGATATTCTCACACTTGGTTGTGCATGTTCCCTTTAATGGAGCTGAGTTCTGAATTATGTTCCATGCTGAAACCATTTTATCATTGCTGACCTATAAAAAAAAAATCCATCATTAACTGCATAAAATGCTTCTTGATAGTGAACAGTTTGGAGGTTGAAGCTGTGCTGGATCTTCTGGATCACGAAGATGTCGCTAACGGCCTTCCCTCACCCCTTTGGTCATCAGATCATATCGCTCTCATGTCAAGTTTCAGAATCCTACCCAAAAACAGTCCTGCAACTAGAAGCGAGCAAGAAGGCTCTGCATAGCTATTGCCTTGAAGCGGTTGAAAGTAGATAAAAAAGTTATTAGCGTCGTGTTGTCAAAATAATATGGATCATTATAGTTCGACATCTTTTGTTCTTATCAATATATATATATATATATATATATATATATCCTTTGCTATTTTTTCAATCGTCTGATTTATAGCCCCGTGAAATGGGGTTGATATCTTCTGGTTACCTAATAAAACTAAATCCAATTCATTGCTGTGCATTTTCTGGCAAGAATTCACTGTGAAGTTAAGTGTAATGAAAATATAAAATAATTACTGATGACATAAATATCAATATAATGGAATTATCATTGTTAGAGTGATTAAGTGCAATTTCTTGTGTTGAAATTTTAGATGAAGCGTTCCAAATATTGATGACTTGGTATTTCTAGCATCCAAAACGAGTTAGATGGTTAGAAAGCAGAGAATGTAAATGAGCTCGGGCCTTGAGGCTTCACTAGCATTCAATTTGCCTTAAAGGGCGATGGAAATGTACAAAATACGTGACCCATGTCACAGATTTTCATCTGCTCTCATTATATTCTGTATTCACCTTTGAGGCTCAGTGACCATCTTAGTCAATAGGTGAAATTCATAGCCTCACTTTGAATTATTCTTCAGTTATGAGAATCCTAGGGAACTTCGGTTTGCAATATATGGTGTTTATTTATGCTTCTGTAAAAAACGGTTGAGTTTATAGAATCTTCTTTCGAGATTTGACTGATTATTATTGTTGCCGGAGCTTCGAACTACAGAAATACCATAGTAAGTGATTTTCTGGGGTGGAATTAAGAATTAAACTCACTTCATCGAAAGGATCTGCTACACTGTAATGGTTCAAACCTCAAACTGCAAAGTGGCCATTTTAAAGGAAACTGGTTGTTCATTCATGGTTACTAGTAAAGAAAACCACAACACAAAATTTCTGTCACCTTATGAAATACGCTGTTACGAGTGAAGGGGAATCAATTATCATCCAACATCCGAAAGAGTCAACTAAATTTCTGCTATTATCTGTCGGCATATAACTTGACTGGGTAATTTTTTGGATGATTGAGAAACACTATATATACATAAGATACACTACGTTAGTTTCTTATCAGTCATCCATTCACCCTCACTCGAACAGTCAGATTTACTGTAGAAATGGAATAAGCATCACTTCACTGATGTGGAACTTCTTGTACTTCGAGAAATTGAAGATAAATAATGCCACGGACATGTTGGTCGAGCTAAAGCTGAGAACTGGCCGAGTCTAGCACAAGAGGCTGCACTTTCTCTTCAAGAATTTTGGAGGATTTTGGTCTGGAGGGTGCATGAATTTGCAGTTAGGGCAGGCCGGAGATGACATACGTAGCATTACTAACATGTGGCACCGCATGCAAACAGTGGCAACCATCTCCCTGTGGTCTCCCTCCGCTGACATCCTCGACGAAGAAGAATGACTTATATCCCCTGAATCCTTCTTATGATCACTTGATTCAGTACCGTAAATATCATGAACTCTGAAACTTCTAGGTGGACCTGCATTCTGCTTCTTATTTATGCTGTAATTGTCTGCCTTGTTACCCTGTGATTGATCAAATGTCAAGTTCAGCTCAAGGTCTAAGCTTATTTGAGTAGAGGATGGGGGTGCAAGGCTATTCTTTGGGTCCTCTGGCGTGTTCATATTTATCCTTGGCTGCATTAAGAAGATCAAAGAGGTAAATTAATAATATGCATTATTTAGCTATGGATTCTAAAAAGTTTCACAATATATAAATACACACGTACACTGGGGTATAGCTGCTGATTATCTGATGTGGATTTCCTTTTCTCTGCCTCAGTTTGAGCGTTGAAAAACTCTACAGGAGATGATTCTTCCCTCTTTCTCCTCTTTGATGAAGCTTCAAGTTCTGCAGGGACTGCACTTCTCGGACTCTCGGCCAAGGCTTTGTGAAAAGAAACCATCACTTCCACTCAAGGTGCGTCTCAATGACCAAATGTTCACCAAAGTTTGAAGTGGTTATATAGGATAAGGATGGAGGTTCCACGAAAATTAAAGGACTTTGCCTGCCTAAGCATGACGTGGTTTTCCATGCTGGCACCCTTGTAGTAAATACACAGCACCGAGGCCTGAACTTAAAGTCCTAGACGTGAAATCCTAACCAAAGAACTAACTTGGGTCAAATCCTAATACTTGTCCTTTCAAACCTATAGAATCCATAACCCCACCGGAGTATCTAGCAGAAATAACCACCTAGTTTTGGTATGAATTAATGTGAATCCATGACGTACTATAAATCCAAGCCGAAAGGCGAAAGGTGAAGAGTAAGTATTGGTACTTTATGAAAGAGGGTGTGAGGCTGGGAGGTATGGCAAAGATTCATTAATATAAGGGGTCTGTGTACAGCTGAGGGAAGGTAGCGAAAGACAATGGCTCTTTAATGTTAGATATAATAACTCCATCGTCACCATTTGGGTCACTTAAACAACTAGACTCTTAAAAGCTCTCAACACCCTCTTGAGCCATTAAAATCAACCAAGTCCTAAGAGTTACCAAAAAAAGAGACCGGATAATTTATTGTTCCTTATTCTCTCTCCTAAATAAATATTTGAAACAACCACTCGCTAGCTCGCCTTAATTTCTTCAGCTGCACTTCATGCCCAACGATCCCCACTTCCTCCTAAAAACATCACAACTTAGCTTTTATGAGTCTCCTTCAAACAGCCACACAATTTACGACCCTGAAACCAGAAACACATAATGAGACGTGCAAGTGTGCGCGTATGTCTGCGAATGTGGTTGAATGTTACGAATTAAAACGCCGTGTAATAATAAGCCATCATGTCATCACCTGCAAAATTAATTGTGAAAATTACCCCTTCTCTCACAATTAATCAATTCGTACCATACTTTTCTTCCCTTGTAGAATTGCAAGACGTGATGAAATAGCCTGCAAAATATAAAAGGTTTGCGGGGAGTTTCTATCTATGACCAGCTTCTTAACTTGGAAAAGGACACCTGCTATATATTGCTGCATGGTCGGTCAGGCCTCCAGGTTTACTTTTAGCCAAATGTCACCAATCATAAAATTAATTTGATGAGCGACCGAAATGGACTTCATAACCAAATGAATTTTGCTGGTCATCAACAACAGACTGTTCTTTACCACAAGTGGAATTTCGCATTCAATTAATCTTTATTCATGTGTTCGTTCCTAAACCTGCTTTCTTTACTTATAATTGACGGAGAAAGAAAGAGATAAAAGAATAGAATCTGGCTTGAAAAATGTCACACTTATATATATATATATAGATGTATTCAAAGACTTTCTTTCTCATCAGTTAGTTTTTTCCTGTTAAAACCATGTGATTTAATATAAAAATGTACTAGTTGCTTTGGAATTTAGATTTGGAGAAAAATAATTTATCTGTCACCAATAGTAATAATTGGTGGATACATGGAGATCAGTATTACACATACTTCGAAGAAGGAAATGAATAAAGAGAAGCTGAAAAATAAATAGTCACCAACTATCAAGGTTTTATTAAATCTTCGATATAAAGTTCTTCTCCTTCTGTTTCGAACATTTTCTGAATATACTTCATCTTTCATAATACGAGATGTTTTGAAAGAGATAACGATTTATTAATGAGATTCAATTTATTCGCAGTTTACTCCAAAAAATGTCCTATAAATCAAAGCGGATGGAGTTATACTTTGCATTTAATATCAATTAAAGATAAACGTAGAAAACTAATAGTGTGTTTAAAATCAGGTAATTTATGAGAAATACCTGAGATGATTCAAATTTAAGGAAGGAGGCCAACTTCCATGAGACCATTAAAGTGATAGGAAGAGAGATGGGGGGAGGGTTGGATTTGAAGGAAGGCCACCTGCCTTCATTAAATCACTTTGAATGCAGACTTGAATAAGTGACCAAACTTTAAACCACCCCTTCCCGCACTCTCTGATCTCCCTTCCATTGCTTTGCCTTTCTTCCCCACTTAGCCTCTCCACACCTTCAAATGCCCCCAACGCACTCATTTATGTTCCTCTGATCCCTTTCTTCCACTTCCACTCACTCCTCAACACATTATCACAGTCTGTCAGATTTCATGCTTATTTCTCCTGCACCGCAGTTCACCACCCCTTCACAATTATCTCTTAATCTTGCGTGTCAGAAGGGCTTAAATATAATTGACCTTTCATGAATTTATCGTGCCAGGGTCTCTGTCCGATTTAGTATTTGTTTTGATGATGAAGATGTGTATCTATATATCAGTATGCTTGTCTGTATGTCCAGGCATTAATATGTTATTCCATAACGCACATGTATGTAATAGCAGCGGAGCGTAGTGTCTTCGAAGAAACTAGTGTAATTAAAATTGGGAACACGAAGCGGATCCCTGTCGTTTTTATGGTTTTTAAAGTGCTTTGCGAGGCTAAACTTGATAAAGAGCATATGTTGGGGGTTTAGGACGACCGTTAAACTAAAATATAACAGCTCCGATGTGATTCAGCGTATTATTACTAATACTTGTTCATATACAACCAACAAGCCCCTGATCAAACTAGTAAAAAGTTTGTCTAGCTCAACTAGTAGTCTCGTGTTCAAGCCTTAAAGATGCAATTACGTTGAAACTTGTTGGGAGAATCTGCTTCCTACTAGTAGTCGTACAAAACTTGATCCGGATCAATCAGTTACTCAAATACCTAGTGATATGATCCAAATTAAGTGTTGGATATCGGGCGGCCCAAAAAATACTTGTTCATGTATGAACAGTGTTATGCGTGAGTTGACGAAAAGCTCGAAGATAAGAAGTTGCAGAATCCTTCGTAACTTCATTTTTAGACAGTAAGATGTACTATTCTCTCTGAAACAAAGATCCATTTCATTATTACTAATTAATAGCAGAGTTAGGGAGGAGTTGGTTAGCTAGGGAGCTAAATGAAAAGGCGCGTATTAAATTATGGCATGCAAAAATGAAGCAGTAGCAGAGAAGGGCGTGGGACGGATAGGATTGGAATATCAAAAGAATGAATGAAACTAATCAGTTTGGGGTTCAACATGCGCAAATTCTATTTGGTGCATGACTATCATGAGGAATGAGAAGCATCAATTAGTGTCCCACCTTTTCTGTTGCTGAGTAAATACTTGCGTGCCTTGGACGCTTCCTCAATTCGTGGTCACTTTGGTTGGTTTTTTTTGGTACAACACTTTGGTCGGTTTGACTAAATGCAAACTGGGAATGATTCTGATTAATAATATTATAATAATAAGGCCCAAGACATAAGTTTCAGTATTTAACGAGACCATATTAGTGCGTATTTGTCCAAGGGGCTGAACTCCGTCAGTGTCATCATAAAGGCTGCATATTAGAAGTGGGTAGTTGGAAACTTAAGTGTCCATGAGGGATAAAGATTAGAAAGTGATTAAAAAAATATGTTAAAAAACTATTTAGTACGAGTGATTACTTATTATTTAGAATTAATAAATCTGTATATGTGAAATTTTAAAATACTATAGGGAGAGATGCTATTCTCTAATCCCACCTATAGAAAATTTTCTAATCCCATATAATAAAAAATTACTTATACTTAACACTCTTTAATAGTTTTTTTCAAGTCCAATCATAATTATTACCTTTCATTTTTAATGCTTTGTATCGGGACTAGAGAGTGTGGCTAAAACTTGTGCCTTGTTTTAGTATTGTACTGCTTACTTGTCGTAGGTGACTTTGGTCACAAAAATTAAATGGGCATCGCACAGCTCAAATATGCCTTACAATAACCAATACACTACCTCTGGTTTTTAATATAAAATCTCATTTGATTTTTATTTTGATTCTAAATATGAGACTCCGATTTACTTTATCTTTTATATTTATGTATTTTTTTTCAAGATAGTCCTTCTAATAATAGTAGTTCTAGCCAATACATTTGATTAATAATGATATTTTAGGAAAGACAACACCTATTTATTACAAACAACTAGCTTAACTTATTCTTTTAATCTACTCAAATTAGTTAACTAGTTCTTATAATTAGGAACAGAGGAAGAGGTATATATATACTTGGGTTCAAGCCCTGATCACTTCTTTTGCTGCTACACCAAGCCTCCGACTATCGGCTTGGGATTTTCAGCACTAAGTCTAAGGGGGTGTTTGGGCATTAAAAAGTGCTTTGAGAAGCACTTTTTTCACAAATCGAGATAAATTCCTCCACATATTTACTTCGTATACCGTAAAAGTATATTTAAAACATGATTTTAATTCTATGCAAACACCCCTTATGTTCATCACACTGCCCTTTCCATCAAGGGTATTACCACTATGTTCATTACACTGCCCTTTCCATCACAACAAAATGACCATTATACCCCTGAAGGATGCTGTTCCAGAGTGGGAGGACTTCTCCGTTTCCTCCAGTCCTATGGCCTTTGCTTCTTTTTTTTTTTGGGGGGGGGGGGTGGGTACAACCCTACCATTCTCCGGCTTTTGAGGTCATATCATATATCTGGTTATGGTGTCAACTTGGACCGTTGTCCGAGATTAGTAATTAGGCCTGCTTTTTCAGCACATCTGGTCCAACCCACGCCTGTGGCCCAGTCTTTGTGCGATTATTTTTAAAATTTTGAAGAATTTTTTTTTTTTCAATAAATACAAGTATTCTCTTACCAAAGGCAATTCAACCCACGTCTTCTTTTGTTGGTGATAGATATGAATTTTCAAATTTTTGAGTTCTTCAAAATTAACCAATGCCTTTGGTAGGAGAATACATGCGACTAGCATAGAAATTTTATCCGTTCCCAACACACACACATACACGCTAATTAGATGGATCACCACAATAGCCGTAAGGCCGGCAATCTGGCCTGACGTTACTTCTAGGGACGAAAAGCATAAAACTGGGCCAAGGAGCCTGCTAAGAAAGACAAAGGTCCGTGCTCATATATTGCTCTTGGAGACTTTGCAACAAAGGCGACGTGGTGCAAACCAAAAATCACTGGTCTTTATAAAAATAAACACATAGAAGATTCGAGTTTCTTATGCAATTCAATATCAAATCAAGGAACTAAAAGTTATGAATAATTATTTTCTATATTAATTATGATTTAGTATGATTTATATCATTTATGCTTACCGACTTTGAAGTACTGCATCCTCATAAATTCAAGTTTTTTATATTTGCAACCAATCATGTTTAAAGTTCAAAAAAGGGACCATTAGGACGCTGAGTTTTTTTTAAATAGTTATAATTTATGTCGAATCTTGAACAAATAATTTGCTAACAACTAAAGGAAATGAAATCTTTCAATGTGCATCCATACGATACTTTAATGGGATGTAAACATGAAATCATTTGTGTCACTACATCATTATCACCATCTTCAAAATAATATCAAGATCAAACGGCCTAAATTTTTGAAAGAGTCTATGAAAAAAAGGATGTGTTGCGGTTTTCACACAACCGGCCTCAAATACCTTAAATAAGATTGCTTTTAATAAAAAGACACTTACAAACAGTGAACAAAGATAAAATTTATATAATGTATACACAACTCGTAACTGCTATAGCATCGGAAGAGTAAAATCTTCGATATTATTAGTCTCAAAGTATAGTAATTAAAAGTTCAGGTCTGTGAAAGATTATTCTGGTCATCACGTTTAGCAACAAAGCGATGCCAGAGCCAGTGTTTCCTCCAGATTGCATGCATGGATTCGAGAGGAATTCCTTTGGTCTCCGGCAAACAAAGCACAATAAAGACGGTCATCAGAGCAATCCAAGCCGCAAAGAACAAGAAAGCACCATATTTAAATCGACACAACATGCTCAAGAATGTCTGTGACAAGACGAACGTGGTCAAGAAGTTGACGGCAATGCTTATGCTCTGTCCGGTGGTTCTGATCTTCAGTGGGAAGATCTCACTGGGAATGAGCCAGCTCAGAGGCCCCCACGACCACCCAAATCCAGCAGCATACAAGCACAATAGCACCAGTACTAACGTCGCATTGCTCTTTGATATATGCTGTGTGCTTCTTGCAAGTGCCAGCACCACAGTCACCGCAACCTTCACAACAGTTAATTAATGGCACAGATGATTACAACTCCAGAAATCAAATTAAACTCTTTGAAGAGGAGGGGGGGAATGCATATATACCTGGCAAACAACCATTTGAATGCCCCCGATGATGAACAAGAATCTTCGTCCAAACCGATCGACCACAAAAGTGGACACAAATAAAGATGCAATATTAACCACTCCCAGTATAATGGTTGAAAGCAGAGCAGCACCGTTTCCGAAACCCACAGACTGAAAGAGGTTAGGTGAATAGAAGGCAACAATATTAATGCCGGTGACTTGCTGGAAAAATGGGATAGCGATTGCCATCACCAAGTGAGGTCGATATTGCCTCTCGAATATGGTGGTGAAGGGTTCCTGCTGGAGGGCCTTTGACTTTTCAGTCCACTTGACCAGCTCATCCAGCTCTCCTTCCACGTCAGCAGTGGGCCCTCTGACTTTGCGCAGGGCATTTCTGGCTTGATCTGTCTTGCCACGCTGGACTAAGCTACTGGGAGTGTCAGTAATTAAGAAAGCACCAACGGTCATGATGACCGCCGGTGCCACGGCGAGGCCAAGAGAGAGACGCCACCCCCATGGATGTTTGGAGGTGGCGTAGTTGATGCAGTTGGCAGCAACCACTCCAACACCTATGAAGAATTGAAATCCTGTGTTGAACGCACCTCGCCATTTCGGTGGAGCTATCTCTGATAGGTATACCGGCGCCGCCTTTATTTATTCACACACCACGTCCCAAAGGCATCAGAACAATTAGTTCGTGGATTTATTATATAGTTAATGAAAACTTGTGCTTTATCCCAGTTTTATTTTAACTTGCCTGGTTAGTGAAACCGACTCCGAGACCAAGCAGAATACGACCCAAGATGAGCATAGCAATATTTTCAGCACCTCCGTTAATGGCACCACCGGCAAGAAAGGAGCAGCCACCTAAGATCATGGTGTTTCTTCGACCTACTTTGGCCGTCACTCGACTAGCTGCTAAAGAGGACACCAATCCTGCTAAGTACAATGACGACGTGAATAACGTTAAAACTTGACTGTCATACACACAGTACACGCTTGTTTCTGTGCTAGCAGATTTCTTCTGTATTGCCGGGAAGAACTTTTCAAGAAACGGTGCCATCGTAGTCACTCCACCTGGGATTCATTTTTACAAATATTCCAAACAAAACAAAGAAACAAAAAGTTAGCTAAATTTAACAGATTTGTAATGAGCGGGACGAGAATATATCTATTCCGGTCTTCCTTCCGAGAGCTCTTATTAGCTTGTATGTGCATGTGAAGTCCCGTGACGATAGAAGAATAGCAGGTCTTTCTAGAATAAGGCACATTTTCAAAACTTGGTGTAATGAATTGGAAAATCAGATAACTTTTATATTTTAGTTATATCTTCCGGTATTAATAGTATTAACTATTGAACATGCCTGTAAAGTTTCGTATAAAATAATTTTTGTCGGTTACTAATAAACAAATCTTAAGAGGGCACGGGTGCCACATGCATCCATCGTAAATAATTACTTTTGACTCAGAGTGTCACTAATTCCCCATTGCCACAACAAACTTCCTTTGTGGTCAAGCTTGGTAGATAACTTTCACTTCAGTTTATGGGACAGAAAAGAAATAAAGAAGCAGCTATTGTAAAACTGAACTAATAATAATTACTTGTCAAAACGTAGTTGTTGGCTTAAAAATAATAAATTAATAGTTAATTAGCGAAAAGCAAAGCAGTTGTCGTTCTTGGTTTTTCAGAACCTCTTCTCCCTGCAGGGGGGAGATCATGTTTGTTTAACATACACACACACACACACACACATATATAGATTTGTAAACAGGGCGATCAAATAGGATGGCACACATAAGGCAGTACCTATAAATCAGTCTATAATGAATGAATTAGAAAGAGAAATGAAAAGGGGCGGTGGCGGGGGGAGAAGAAACCTGAAATTCCAATGTCATATCCAAATATGAGGCCACTGGATGCAGCAACGATGCAAGTGATGACGACGGAGAGAGTGATCTCGCCGCCGAAAGAGTTGGAAGGTGCATCAACGGCGAAACCTCCGACGGCCATTTTGTGAGTATGGAGTCAGTGGATTTCTTGTTTCTGCCTTCTGGAGCTGGACACCTTCGTCTTGTGGTTCTGCGTCCCCATGTGGGAACTACTCATTATTTATAGGCTCTCGAGCGTAGTCTCGGAGCTTGTCTTTTTGCATATGGTCTAAGGTCTATCTGTCTACGATATTACACCTACACCTTTGACTATTCTCTCCGAAATAAAACTTTCTTTTTAATTCTCAGTTCCCTACGATTTGCATTATTTCGCCATCCATTACCTCTTCAATTTACCTTGCAGAGCAGCGGTTTAATGTGGATAAATACCATTCATTAATCGAAAAGGTATGGGTTTGATCTTAGCCATTAAAATATATTTTTGTAACGTGGATAACTGAAAATGTTATTTTGCAAAAGTTTGTCATGACTATATCGGGCAAAATAATAAAGTGAATTTATAAGGTTTAATAAATAAGCTACTCAATATAACGTGAAAAATTATTCTTCAGAATAATTACTATTTACTGATCAATATAATATCTCTTTCAACCTCCATTACTATATATATATATATATATATATATTTCTCTCTTTATTTGAATTTTAAAATTTTTCATATATAGATATTTAGCCCTGAGTTCATTTAATTACTATATACATGCTACCTCTCTTTTCCTTGTAATAACATGTGTATGTGTATTGTGTGTCACTTTCTAGTATACATAAATATTAAATAATGAAAAAGAGGTCCGTTCCACCACATCTGCTTGGTTGAAATTATATGCCAATTATAATCATTTCAATTGGCCGCTTACAGAAAATATTCAAGCACGAGGCGACATCATGAAAGGTATTTGCAGATTGTTGTTGTCCTAGGGACTTACGTACAAATGACGCAAGGTTTGAATTTATAATTAAATATCAATGATATTTATAAGGTTATAAATAAACAAACTAGCAAATATAACGTCAAAAAAAAAACCACTGCAGAAAGAGTAAAATATTATGCGGCACTAGTTCCTTTTTCAATTTTCATTAATTGTTCTATACATGTTTATCTTTTTAATTAAAAGAACTGGTACCACGGCTTAATATTACAAAAGAATTAAACCCGCGACTGTTCCTCTGTAGAGAAGTTCTCATACCTCTAAATTACAAAATTATTAGCTACTATATGCATATATCTGCTATCTCGTTGTTTTTAATTTTAATGTGTGTGTGCGTGGGTGTGCACGCCCATTTATAACCATGCATTCACTTACTTATAAGCACTTCTCTTTTCCTTTCATAATGAATGTCATTTTCCCGTAAATATAAATGACAAAACAGAAGCCGGTTTCAAAGGTGCCTATATCAGTGGAAATTATCAATAAATCTGAAAGTTGAAACTATCATTAAGAAGGAAGGGGCGAGGTGGCGAATCAGTGATTACACGAAATTCAACTATGGGTTTGTTTGGATTAATTGTGATGAAGAAGATAAGTAATTTTATATCGTATGAGATGGATATTAAAAATAATTTTGTCCCGATCGAAGAATATAAGAAGAGTAATATTTTCAGGGGCGTGAAACCAAGTCAGTATAAAGAATAAAACTTTGCGCTGGCAAAAAAAAATTAAAAAAAATAAAACTTTATCAGGCCAAGCTATCTAATTAGTGCTGATAAAAAAAAGGACCGAAAATGAAAAGAGATAAGCACTTATACAAAAAAAAGGGGGGGGCTTGATCATACACACACACACACATGCCCATATATATACTATCTCCACTTCTTGACATTAGAGCTAGCTGATTTGAATTTTAATTTGGTTCTAAATAAGAAACCCAAATTCATTTTGTTTCTCATATATATTTATTATTATTTTTTCAATATAATTCTTGTAGTATATACACATATTAAAAGTTTTATTAAATGTTAAAGCTAATACACTTAATTAGCAGAGATATTTTAGGAAGACGATATCTATTTATTATAAATGATTAACTTAACAAACTTTCTTAATTTACTTAAATTAGTCAATTAACTCTTATATTAAGGCAGTATATATATAATGCTATAACATCCAGTCTTCTTAAGATATTTAAGAGGTTTTTCTCACTATATAAACAAAGTCGTTCCCGAAGAATAATAGTTTTCTCAAAGTTACTGACAGTTTAATCACAATTAGCTAATAACATAAAACGACATGTAATTATAGTATATAGGTTTGCAATTGCAACAACTTCAATTCGGAGTTCTCCGATAAATTTATAAGGAAAAGAAAACATACAACACTTGTCATCTGGGCTAACTTAAATAGCTAGGAAATGTGGCTTCAGGCATGGGGAGATGTAAAATATTCAACCTTCAGATATACGTATAAGATGACATGATAAAGCACAGGGGCGTTACAGTGAAGATATAGCACAAGACTAAATGTAAGTTCAAAAGTTTGTATGCTCTAATTAACCAAATATTGTTCTTTCACACATGGCTCTAATCAGTTATTATACGTTACGTTGCAGATCCGATTAATGTTGGTTATCTCCTTTCCATCGCAGAATCGATGGCATAATTATATTTTCCCATTACTAGTGTATATAACCCGATCACCATTTATATTTCTAAGTCAATATAAGTGAATTGATCCCATGAAATAATTACAAAGTCTCATTTAATTTGCATGCATATATGAGAAAATGTCTGCTGTTGTTTGTTGAATTTATGATATTACTCCTCCGGTCCTTAATATAAGATTCATTTAACTAATTTGATTAGATTAAGGAAGTTAGGTAAGTTAGTTAATTATAAGAAAAATGACACATTTTTCCTAAAACACCACAATCATCTTTTTTAATACCCCTCTCTTTCTTCTATTTGATTATGGTTGGGAGAGTATCTATAGGGGTAATTTAGAGAAAATTGATAAATATGAGAAATGGGTCTTATATTCAGGACCAAAACCAACTCAAGAATTGAGTCCTATATTAAGGACGGAGGAGTATATATTTGTTACAGTCAAAAGCAATAAAACCCTGTAGCAACAAATATATTCCCCTTTCAAAATGGTGATTTCAGCAAAAGATTCTGCATATAGTCGCTCCATGCGACTTATGGTTATAAGTAAATATACGTACACACATATGAGGAGCATGTATTGAATTTGTTGTCCATATTGCTGACCATGATACATTATTATACATTGTAGCGACCCTTAAGTATATGGTCCGTCAGTAACTAACCATAATAACGTGTATTCGCGACTTTAAAGGGCAATTTTCCCAGACATAAATATTAGGAGACTTCTTATGTTCAAAGTGCCTTTTATTATTATTATTATTTTGTGGATCAAGTTCAACGTGTTTGGTTTTACCAAAACCAGAACAATATATTTAAGTTGCTTTGTCACCAAAAAAAAAAAAAGTTGCTTAATGGCAGAGCGAGGGTGTCATTTTTATCATGATAAATGTTCATATCAATATATATGTATATAAATCTCGGGCTCAATTACCAAGTCTTGCACCTTGCAGATAAAACAATGAATACTGTGAGAAATTGTGAGTGAGTCATTAAGTAAGCCACAACGTGCAATGATCTAAACGAAGGATCGAGGAAGTTATAAGGAATGAGATGAATGCAGTTTTCGATTAGAATTAAGGGGGCATGCATGTTAATTTGGGGCAGCTAGCCTAGCCAGGGGAGGTGTGCATGGTAGTTGAATCTAATCACCCGCCTAAGCTTTACCTTCCCTTCAACGGACGTCTGGTTTATGAGATCACGTGCGCATATATGATATATATCCAATCCGTACTTCTGATTAAAGGCGGTATGTTATTCATAATTTTTGCCAAGCTTGGGCGCAGACGAAAGCTGCCCGTTTACTTTGTGCTTAGCCCTGACGTGATCAGCAACCTAACCTTGAGACTGTGGGTTTAGACTTTAGAATATTAATTAATGCGTAGAACAGGACATTTAGTTAGTGAAAGCGGAAAAAAAAACGAGTTGAACAATATTGACAAACAATGCGGTCAGAAAAAACGAGTTTTAAAATTCTTTGCAGAGGAGGGCAAGTCAATTCTGTCGAAGACAATTAAGATTGATGCGATGAGCCAGCAGACATAAAATCAGCGACTTGATGTTGAAAACAAATTAAAGAGGCTACATTTTGTTTTTGGTTTGAAAAACAGTCCACGTTGCTATCGCGAAGCGTTTGAGATGTTGAATTATACGACTTGCCAATGTATTGCGCATTCGTATTCAATGGCCAGTAAATCTGTGGAAAATTTGTTTTCTACATATGTCAAATTCAGTTATGAATCCATCGAATGGCCAGTAAAATCTCTGTCGATTTTTTATTTTTTATTCTTAATGTCAGGGAACCCTAATTCCAGGAGAAACGTCGAAGCCACGCTGGCGGTTATTTACGCGAGTACTAGATCTGAATTTTCAGCCAAGACTCGGGATTTCCAAGAGTACCGGTGAACTCAAAGGCTAGGGCCTAAGGGGCTTCTTCAACATCAAACATGCTTCTCCAACTTGAAGAAGCTTAGTATATCCGCCCGATGACAATGGTTACTTACGGAACTAGTTTTAGCACTCATTACTTTGATAAGCATTTTAAATTCATTAGATTTGGATTGTCCACATCTCATTTGAATGGTTCAAATTTAATTTTATTTATTTATTTAAAACAATTATTTTAATATATAAATCTAAAATAGGGATAATTTTTTAACTATCATTCTTTTAAAAAATAATTTTTTCTATTTAAAAATAAATAATTAAACATTTTAAATATAAATCATTCAAATCAGATATTCCGTTTTTCAAGCCACGTAAGGAAGCAATATTGATAAAATATTACAACTTGGACCATGGCAGGCCTTTAGCATAAATAACAGTGGCGTGAAAACACTGGGTGCGCGCGCGCGTTTGGAGATATACCTTGTCTGGTCATTTTCATGCATCTTTTTCATTTTCCTTGTACCAGTGAAGACAAACTTCTGCCGAATGTTTACTAAATTAGAACGTACTTGTGATCCCGATAACAATAATGTCCTCATCGTTCTAGAATCCTGAGTGAACACCATGTCAACTGACACTGTTAGAATAAAAATTAAAAAGGTATTTACGTCAAATAATGATTGGACCCTCTGCTCGCTGATTCACCATCGATCCCCGGTCAAATTACATTGTGAAAATGACCCATCACTAACCGAAATTTACTACATTCCAATAAACAAATTATATCGTTGAATAATATAGCCTGAATCGAAGAAAATAATAATGCGTCTGTGTGGAAAGTGGGGTCTTAGCTTGCAGGATTAGTATTGTATGTAGTGGGTGGTTGCAGTGTGATGATGAGGATGTGGAAAGACTTGACGACAGTGTCATTAATTTTCAAGACAGCCCATCCAAAAATAACAAGCACTCCAGTGTCATTTTGCGATTAAGAAGATTCATCCTCCTCCCTCCTCAGAACTCAGCTCGCTCTACGCTGTAGCTCGGCCCTATATTTCTCCTTATTTGTTAGATGTTAGGTGAATTGTGTTTTCTTCTCTGTTACGTTTGTTTATCGGTGAAAGAGCAAGTTTTGTTCTTCTCGTCAAAAATACGTGCCCGTTACAGGTTGTTGGATGGTGTTTGAATAGATGACTGGACCCTGAATGGAATGACCCCTGAAAGTGGAAAAATTCCCTCAAACACGAAATCCACTTGCCCTTTCTTCTTACCATCCATAAACAAACAGTAGTTTTAACCTGCGCCAGGCATACGGTTACATTTACAAATCTACCCTCGTATTCTAATGGGAAGTGGTTGATATCCCATATTACCTGCTAAATTGAACTTGAGCTGGCAGATTTTCATACCCTCGTCTTCTCATTTTCAATGAATAATAATTATTTAAGAAACAAAAGAGGCACCCTCGTCAAACAAGAGCATAAATTGATGATAGAGCAGACTTGCACCTTGGATCATTCACGGTTCAGACTGGGCTTTTAGCTTGAGGCTGATACTGTTTGAGCAGAAAAGTAATTCAGTGGGCTTGGGGGAGGATTCCCTTAAATTGTTTGGGCCTCTTCAATTATTCATGCTGTTGAAAATCTTCAGTGGTAGGAGCATGGTTTCAGATTTTGATGTTTTCCGGGAGATCTAGCACGGTGTGTTTAGCATGACCAAAACCACAGTCCAAAATTGGAGAGCACTAACTACCCGGGAAAAAAAAAAAAAAACAGAGAGAGAAGACCGAGGACAAGGATTGAAAGATTTCTGTATTGATTTTTATTTTAACGGTCTAAATTAGAATCATACGATTTGCATCTTATTTGAGTTTATTGTCAATATTTTAATTTTTCTTTAATTTGAATCAATCAGGATAAAATATAAGATACTTCTTAATTGACAATTTTTACCCAGCTTAAAGGCCAAAAGTAACAATTTTGATGCTTCAAGGGCAATATCATCCTCGAAGAATTCAGAGAGGAAAAAAGAGTGTGCTTTCTTGACAGGCTTCCATGGTCTTCCCCTGTGCATATATGGTAAGCTTTGAGGCTTTGCCAGGTAACATAATTAACTTGTTTTTTTGCATAATGAGTTATGGATGGATGATAAAATTTCTTGATGGGAAAGCTAAGTCCCCGTACAGAATTATTTTTCCCATGCAAATCGAAATTCTCGCATATTAATATTTTGAACAGTTACAAATAGGTAAAAAGCAAAAGCTTTTTTTTTCAAACAGAAAAAGTAAAAGCTTATTTACCAATAAGTATGAAATTATCTTTGACAATTTACAAATTAATTTCTTAAATTTACAAGCGGAGCTTGATATTATCAAGCAAGGGGTAAAATGAACAAGGGCGGTAATTTTTGTTGACCAGGAAATATGTATGGGTCTATTAATGAATTAAGGAATGATTGTGCGCATCCATTTTTGTTGTGGGCCCGATGTTATCAGCGCTGGCTCCCTCGCGCAGTCGCAGTTTCTAAAACCCTAGCGAAGTCGGGCAAAATCGCGGCCCCTCCCCGACTCCAGTCTCGCCGTTTCAACACCAAATATGTCGCACTTTGGAAGATCTGGTCCTCCAGACATCAGAGACACCTATTCCCTTCTCGTCCTCAATATTACTTTCCGTATTTACCTTCACCATTCCCCCCAATTTTCTAAAATTTCCTCCCATCTCAATTCTAATTCTCCAGCCTCGTTTTGCTTTTGCCAGGTACAACCGCTGACGATCTCTACCCCCTTTTTGACAAGTACGGCAAGGTCGTCGATGTCTTCATCCCCAGAGACCGAAGGTGTTCGCTCTTCCTTTTCTGTGTTGTTCTTAACTGGGGACTGTGGGCTTGCTTTGAACATAAATTCGGGTTTTCTCATATTTTGTAGGACTGGTGAATCACGAGGCTTCGCTTTTGTTCGCTATAAGTATGCTGACGAGGCTCAGAAGGCAGTTGATAAGCTTGATGGTTAATTCCACTCTTGAACTCGATAATAAATAGGACTTTAGCAAGTATGGGGCTTTTTGTTTTGTGCTGATTTTCATTACTTGTCAGGAAGAGTGGTCGATGGAAGAGAAATTATGGTTCAATTCGCAAAATACGGACCTAATGCTGAGAAAATGTAAGTGGTTCGACGGTGAATGTGAATGTCAAAACATCAGGTTGGCTACTAAAGCATCAATTTAAAATGGGCGATTCTTTAAAAGACTGCCAGTTCCCTTTTTGATAGTTAAAACTCTGCTTGGTCTAAGTTCTGCGGAAGACTTGTTTCCTCTATAGCTAGCAAATATTTTTTTTGGTTGGCTACTGGTATGCTCAACTGACGTAAATTTTCATATATATTAGTCAAAAGGGCAGGATAGTGGAAACATCCTCCAAGCCAAGAGGGAGGTCAAGAAGCCGCAGCCCTCGTCCTAGGTAAGGAGCCTTCTTCAAGATGCTTCAAACTATATATTTGATTCCCTCTGTTCCGTAGGAGTTGTGTGTTTCTCGTGTTATGTATCTTTGTTCCTATAGTTATTACTTATTCGTATTAATCATGGAAGAGGGTTGTGTTTCACAACATAGTAAATCAAGAGACAGAGAATTAAATATACTTGTGTATTGGGCATGCATAAAAACCATGTTAAAATTGGGCTGAAGACTATTTACCGGAGCGTTGTTTGCATTTGTTGCGTCTCGGTACACAGTGGAGGTCATGCAACTTAAATTTTAGTCGACATAAAAATTGCCAACTCAGTAGTGGTTCCATTACCAATCATCCTTTGTATCTATAGAGACGCCTTAAGGCACCTGACCGGTTCGATCAATTATTGGCGAAGATAGGGCTGGAGTTGACCTCCAACACTCAGTCTTGACTCAGTTAACTGAACCAGCTGAGCCTTCTGGACTGATAGATTGGCTATTAAACTAGGTTGGATCTCCAATCAGATTGTGTTTGCATTTGAACTGGTAAAAACCAGTCTTATCTGGTGTAATTTAGGTTGTTAAACTAACTGGATGAGTTGTATATTTCCCATCAGATATTGCAATAAGTGAGGAAAGGAACAAATATTGCATTATGCTGCAGGAGATCTGAGGCAATATATTATTTGATGTCGATGTTCGTTTTGATTGTGCATGCAGAGTAACAAATTTAGGGAATGGACGTGTTATGACTTGGAAGTTGTCTGCCTTGTGTTTTGTTAATTTATATTCATAAAGCTATGTGTGAGTGAATGGTTCTGCTTAATGAGCAGTACCAATTTTCATTTTTCTTCCTATGCTTTTGAGCTGGACTCAAGTACAGTTTATACATTTAAGGTGCTTTCTGCTTCCAATAACCCACCTATCTAGTATGGTGTTAGTATGATTATAGCCAGTGTTTCATATGTGTGCATGTTTGCATGCATAATGGTTTAGAGGTCATTGTTTCATGTTCACTTTCAGTCTATACTATAGCTGATGGAAAATGTTCAGGCATAGGGATGAATATAGAGACAGGGACTACAGGAGAAGAAGTCGCAGCAGAAGTAGGGAAAGATATGATCGTGACAAGTACCGTGAAAGGGATAGCCGTGAAAGGGATAGGGATTATCGTCGCCGGAGTAGGAGCCGTAGTGCAAGTCCTGATCGGCATAAAGATCGCAGGAGAGGAAGAGATGATGATGAGAGAAGAACTCGAAGCAGATCAGTTGATAGGTTTGAATCTTGTGCTTTTTATTGCCCTCTACATTTTCTCATCATCATATTTTTTCCTGATATACATATGCATTTGCCTCAGTGCATCACCTGCTCGGCATGGCTCCAGTCCTCGTAGAAGTCCATCTCCGCACAGGAGGTCTTCTCGAGATGAGCGACATGATGAACAGAATAGTCATGAGCAATCACCTGCACAGAAAGATGTTTCACCACGAGATCGTCCTATTGATTCTCGAAGCCCATCTCACAAATCTGACGCTGATGTAAGATCCTGTCAATTTTGACAACTTTATTATACTCCCTTATTTTGGGCTAGAGAACTTTTTTTCAATTTAAAAAAATACAAATTTCTGGGCGAGCCATCTGAATTGGGTACACTATGTTTGTAGGAATGATGGGGTAGCCACTTATCGCAGGGATCTACAGGTGGCCTTATTTTGACTTCTGTCATCAGTCGTCTGGATGAAGTCGCTAAATCATGAATGTTCTGGTCTACATCTTGGATTAATGACTTTGTTGCATGGACTTTTTTGGAAGGTTCATATCCTTGTTGGGTTTAATACATTCTTCCATTCCGTGGCCCTTACTGTATTCCGAAATTCTTTCTATCTGATGCTCTTAAAAAGTGTTCAATTCCTAATCTCTCCCCTTTTTGGCTGGAGTGTTCCTACAATATTTGTCAGTTTTTTTTTTCCAAAAAAATTTTCCATCACTTATATTTCCGTTCTCCATTAATCTCCTTATATTGATTAGTTTAGTTTTCAATCATGCAGTTCCGGTTACAAACTTAAAACAAATTCTTATTATAGCTGTGTAGCCTTTGGTCGCGAAGGTTGAATGCTGCTTAGAGATGGTGTACGTACCATTTGAGGCATTATGCCATGTTGTTGTGAAATCTGGGTTGCATTCTTCGGTGTTGTACCAATCCTTGGTATTGGAATTGGTTCTTTCAAGATCATTCAGCAGGCGCGGCTGCTTGCTTTTGTGCTGGACTGTCCGACAGCGTTGAAGTCAGTCTTACGCGACTGGGACCTGCTCGGCCCACATTTTCTTTTGCTGATTGCGTGATGCTTGCCTAAAGATGGCCTTGTGGAAGTCTGGTCCGGCTAGAGTACACCGGATACTCTATAATTGCGTTTCTAGTCTGACGCGTTGCAGCATGCATTCCTTGACCCTTTTTCTATTTTTATTTTTAGGATTTGCTTGTTTTTACTCTTGGTTTTGATAAATTGAGAAATTCTAATGAGCATAGTTGAATAGGCTATGATAACCAAATTTATTCAAAATTTTAGAGGTAGGCCTATTTCATGTGGCAGCAGAGCCTATCGGGGTATCGACTGTTACTCTAATTTCTTAATTAGTTGAGATCAAGGAACAAAAAACCAGACCGGACACTAAACCGGTTGAGATGGTGGTTCAAGGGTCAGTTGGTCGAACCGGGGTCAACGCAGGATCCAACCGATCATATTAAAATAATTTAATTTAATTAAAAATAACAAAATATAACAACATTGACAATCACTAATAACAAAATATAAGAAAATATGACAATAATTTGATTGTAATAATAACAAAGTATAACAACATTGAGAATTTTAATCTTTATGGTTCATCATTAATTAAAATTAATAATCATCGATATCAAAATTATCATTAAAATTTATTTAAATCTATAGGGGCTGATATATTAGGAGCTGCATAAGAAAAAATATGACTAATAATAACCTAATCATTCAAACTGGTTTATTACCGGTTCACACCGGTTTTTACCTGTTTTCATCAGTTCACACCGATTTGACCGGTTCTCTACTAGTTCAACTTCTTCCTGGTTTAGTATCCAAACCGAACCGGTCCATTGACGGGTTCATCGGTTTACCGGTTAAACCGGCTGGTCCGAACTGGTTTTTTATTCACTGGTTGAGATAAATTTTTGGACTCAATTTGTCTCGTTGCTCTTCAAGTTTCTAGGGTAACTAAACTGTGAGGACCTCGATGTCATGTTCTATTGTTTTATTTAAAATAAAAATATTGAATAAAAAGTAATAGAATTTTGCCTTGCTGTAAGGTTCGATTTTTCTTTTTATCAAACAACATCACTTTACCTTCTCAAAAGTATGGCTCTAGACCACCGGGGGGGGGGGGGAGGGAAGAAGTTAACCTCGCTTAAACGATCAAAAAGTTGAACTTACCGCTAGGGACCTACCTTTTCGCTATTCAACACTTCACGCGATGTTGCGAAGTACAAAAACTAAACCAAAGGTTTGGCTGCAAGTGCAGTAATATTAACACAGCAATACGAAGTACGAGGTAAATTTATAAGTTGGTTTATGTAAAAAAGTTTCTTGACTTACGTAAAATAAGTGCTTATGACTGTTCATCCAAATTAGGGAGTATTTAGCAACCCTCAAAAGTGTTTTTAAAAAACACTTTCCTGCAAAACAAGACAAACTCTTCTACATATTTACTTCATATACTGTAAAAGCACTTTTAAAACTATGGTTTGGTTTCTGAACTTCGAAAACAGTTTAACAGTACCCTATATTTTATTTATGGATGAAATTGCTCGGCGTGCTATTCTAATTTTGCAGGATCTGAAAACTGAAGCATTACAAAGATCCACTGTGAATTGGTTGATCCGCACAGAATGGTATTTGGAGGTGAGGAATAGATAAAGCCGTCACGAGTAGTTGCCACGTAGGTTGAGGTTGATTTGAAATTTGTTGCAGACAGGGTTACCACCACTGACTGTGTTCGAGAAGGAAAAGTGTCCCTCTGGAACGGGCCGTCATGATAGATAGTTAGGTACCACCAACCACTGCAAGAAAAATGGCAAGCTCTTATCGTTATAGGACCCAAGGATGCTTGAGCCCCCAATATGCTGGTTTCATGGTTTCTCCGTTGCTTTGTTCTTTGAGTTTGTGTCTCAGATGGGATTGATGTTTTACTGCTAGGTTGTGCTATTTCTGCAACACTTGCGAAACGAATGCTTGAGTAATGAAGTACCTTATGGTTGGGTTTGGATAATCGAGCCTTGTTGCGCCAGTGTTTTCTTTTCTCCACCCCTTAAGTGTTTTTAAATATTTGAATTGAAGCATTTGTGTTAAGATCTAATCTATACTTATTATACATCATCAAGCAGCATGTACGTTGAAGCCAATACAATTACATTATCGAATGGGACTTCAGGGTCCTTTTGGGATGTAGTTCTGATGTACCGCTTGCTAATTAACTATATTTCACGCACAAAGATTCGGAACATTAAAAACCAATTGCAATGGTGATGTTGAATAGGGTCAATCTCTTGTTGACGGAAGACATTGTGAAAGCAATGGTCAACGGAAGGGTTATCATATACCCTGATGATTGATTTCGGCCTGCCTAGTGCCCCAAACTCAAGAAACACAAATAATTATCTTATTCAAAATCTAATCATCAAGTGATATCAACCTGTCAATCTCATCCAAAATGTCATATTCAGTCGCATCATGTATCTGAAAAGTTGCAATTTAATAGGCACATGTAGGCAATGTCTAGCTATAATTATATAAATGAAGTTTCGAAAACAGATATCCAGGATCATGTACATAACAAAGATCAAGAAACTTCAACACAACATCCCATAACCATTGGACACCACAACAAAAGACAATACAAGATGCATCAGCGCCATACAGAAGCATATCTGGTAACTACACTTGACTCTCCAACTCTCGGACAGTTGATCATACGAGGGGCTTTAATTGCAAAATTCTTCCCAAGTCGATTAGACCTTGATTCTAATAAGCATACATACACATAGTAGGTGGTGGCTAAGTTAGACAACAGAAGAAGTTTTAATTAGGAGCGATCTTCTTTAAAACAACAACATTTTTTGTCCGGCTGTCAGACACTACTTCTTCAGTAAATTTCCCGAGAAAATCCTCTTGCAATACGGGCTGGTGCGCAAGATTTTGTAAGGACGAACTGCTTCAACCAAAGACGTATGAAGGGAACCCTGCATCAGAAATCAAACAACAAGAAGGGGAGATGAAATCATGCTTGACAATTCTAAAATTATATGCAAACTGAGCTTCATCTATGTCACATTTTAAACCTTTGTCACTGCAAGAGCAGACTGAATGACATAGTTGGCGTATGGATCTTGCAACAACTGCTCGAAGTGAGGTGAAGACAGCAATTCTCGGA
Organism: Neltuma alba; assembly: GCF_004799145.2. Lineage (NCBI taxonomy): Eukaryota > Viridiplantae > Streptophyta > Magnoliopsida > Fabales > Fabaceae > Neltuma > Neltuma alba. The sequence goes on from NW_021636319.1 coordinate 54,183, forward strand.
CGATCCTTGATCTGCTCTCTCCAACATGCTTAAGGCATTTTTCAACCACGTGACTGCTAAATTTTTGCGTTGACAGATTTACGTAGTTCCCTTTGAACTGACAAATCAGCTTAGCTGAGGCAGTTGGGATCTCCATCTCTATTATATACTGAACAACATAATTTCTGACAGATGACAAATGGAAGTGTTAGTTTTAGTGATTAAGACTAGACCGAGCACGTGTAGTGATTTTGTCATTATTGGTGCCAGATAAAGGCATTATACACACCTTTTTAAAAGACATTTTTTCCTATTATTTTTTGTACTATTTTTGAGTTTAAGGAAACTCCTTATGTGTTTTTTCTTTTGAAAAACTAGCATGCGTCCTGTGTGTTGTAAGGGATTTGGAAAATAAGTAGCATTATTTATGGCTTTTAGACACCGTAACTTGTTAGTTTTTAATTATATAGATGTATGTATATTAATCCACTTGAATAGCATTTTATTCGAATCTTATTGAATTTTACAAAATGATTTTGATTTAAACTAAGATGATGTTTGATTCGTTATTATGAGTTAGGACTAATGATTGCTCCTTATAAAGTATAGTGTCCTATGATGTCAATTCAAGAGGACTATAATTAAAAGTAACTTATGAATAATAAATAACCAAAAAAAAAAAACTATCTACTTCCCATTCTTACCTCTTATCATGCATAGCGGCTATTCAAAACATGGACAACAGTTGTAGCGGACAAAATGACTATATTTATTCGCTAAGCAATCATAAAATTAGTCATTAATATTTATTGAATGTAAATCCTGTGAAGTCATTACAATAGGAGCAAATTTCAAGTATGTCAATTTAGCCCATCAATATTATCTCAAATCTGGAAGTCCCAAACAAAATAAGCAATTCTTAACAGATGAAAGATCAAGGCAAATTACCCAAAAGGATCTTGAGCAAGAAGAAGCCCATGTTTGCATATTTCTGCGACCAGCTTATCTCGATATTTGCCGATCGAATGATCAATGCAACGTTGCAATACGCAACATCCATGTCGATGAGTAGCTATGTCAACACAAAACTTTGCGGCAGCATAAAAAATAAACTGTGAAACATAATGAAGGTAAACGAGAATGAATTAACTTAATCGTATAATTGAACTAAAAAAGAGATTGGTGGGGGGGGGGGACAAAGATCGTGGAACAATGTGCGCGGGCAAGAAAATACAAACTCAATAATAGAGGTACAGTTCTAGAAAATTTATGCATAGCAAGGACAATATGACGCTGATATAAAAACAGCAGAGCCTCTCTGAAGGCTTGAATTACTAATGTTACTTTGTCAGTAACTTCAATAAAAAAGAATGACTCCTCATACAGAAAATTTTGGCAACAAACTACTTCCTTTCAATTGAATTTTCCATTTACACATTTCCTTCAGATTCTGTGCCTACCTACCTTCATGCATACCATCATAACTGAGCCTGTTTGAAAGACCTGTCTCTTTCATGTAAACTTTCAGAAACAAAGATTGCATTCAAAGTGAAGTGGAAATGGATATTTAAACGTTACTTTGAGAGGCACTTAACAAGGTAATTTCGGAGAAATATTCAGCGCCTGCGAGGCTGCAACCATATTCATTTCAAACTAAATTAAGAATTCTGCATATTTTCTCCCTGTATGCAAGCATTGAAGATTTCGGAGGTTGCTGAGCATGTTCCACAGTCACCTAAAAGCTCTAATCCTGACTTTTTGAAACAGAACATACCACTAAGATGATGGTTATAGAACTCAACAGAGTTAACGGCTTAAGAAAGCACCTAACGATCTAATTTTATTGAGCTAGCATATTGAACCAGTTGGAACATGATATACAGGAGCTCTACGTAATTTAAGATGTTACAAAAGGTTTTAAACAACGAACCTTTTTCCGATTATAACATCCTAAGCTAGGCAGTGTCAGGTTGAGCTTAACAATACCAAGATCATATGGTATGACTATAGTAAAGTAGCAATATTTTTGGGAAACGTTGGGTTGAGAGTTCATTCGAAACGATTTCCATAAGGAATGCAGCTAACAAGATAATTCATTTTTCCACATTTTCTCCTTGGATCCTATGTTTCCATTTTGTTGCATCATACTGTTCACGCAGTACAAATGACCAAATAGTCATCCACTTTCGATTGTGGAAGCAAAGCAGGTGAAAAAACAGATATCATATCTAAGTGTAAGATTGGCATTAAAAATTAAGGGAAAATATTATAAGAGAGGCGTTTTACCTCATTATCTTGACAGCTAAGGCATTGCAAACAACGTTGTATCACATGATTTCCATTCAGATCCTTAATAAGATCAAGAAAACCTGCTTGAAGGGCTGACTTCACTAATGAAATTTGTTTCCTAGAGTTGAGTGTCTCAATCAACTTCTGTATGACCCTTGTGCTGACGCAATGGTATTTGTTTAGTGGTCAAAAGTATATAATATGTGCTATATCCTATCTACAGAAGAGGATTAAAAAGGAAATTTATTGTTAAAATGGAAAGACATACCCATGCGTGTTTAAAGATATTCTGACGAGCTGCCCTGGTTCTTTAGTCACCATGGAAACAATCTGCAATTTTTGTTCTTCTTTACACACATCCAGTAACTTCTGCACAAGATAATTACCAAAAGGGTCCATCATGAGTTCAACAACATTATCTATGATTCCCTCAAATACTATATGCATGTCCTTAGAGTTTCCCTTATCAACCATCCTTTGTAGGAAGCGACATCCGTTCTGATCCTTTGCCAGAAAGTAAATGTAATCTTGGTGTTCAGCCAAAGAACAGAAATTCAGTAGTGCGGGCAGTGGGAAATCACCAACAAGACTGCCATTATTCCCATAAATTTGACTTCCAGGAGTATAAGAATTGCGTTTAGAAGCTTTCTCCCCCGCAGTTGCAAATGCAATCTCATTAAGGGAATTCTTTTTGTTACCCCTCATAGAATTGAATCCTTTGTCTATGCAATAATTTATATCTTTTCCTTGTATGATAAAACTATTGTCACATCGAAACGCCACTGGATCGCCACCAGCTCTTTTGGACGAAAGAAATTCAGGCAGCTCAAAGTTAGCAATTCCCCTTATTTTTTCGTTTGTATCCTGAAGTGAAGCTAGCTTGGGGTGCATAATTTGAGAGAATCTTAAGGGGTTTTCGACACTTCTGCTTCCATCATAATCCATTCCACAAAGTTGTGAGCTAGTTAAACCATCATAAAGGAAGGGGTTGATGATAGATGGCTTCTGCAGTTGAACTTCTCCTTCGTAGCTGCTGCTCCCCTGTTTCTTGCTTTGCTCCAATTGATATGTTTGGTTCATGTTCCAACCAGAGCACAAACTCAAAGCGCTTGATTGACCATGCGCGAGGGAAGGAGTGCATCCTTTCTCCGAGGCCTGGTTAGCCCACTTCATGTCAGCAACCATACTCGGTGAAACTCCCCAAGTAGACGATGAGATACACTCATAATTAGGTGCGGGAACTTGATTGCAAAAATCTTCATGGGAGTTCCTTGTTTCATTAACGCGGGGAATATTTATATCGAAAGAAAAACCGTCAAATCCAAATCCGTAGGAGTCCGCTTCGGTTGCCTTTGTTTTGTTACCATTTCCCTGCCCGTCCACAATGTTCATTCTATAGAAATCATGAGATAGGTCCAGATCAACCACTTGATTATCAATGCTGCTCTTCCCAATATGGAAATCCGATGACTCGGGGTCCCACAACAATTTAGTTGAGTGATGATCGTGGGGTGTTAGATGCTTCCTGTCCTGAAATGGAGCTGAGTATGAGGAACTGTGGGGAGAAATATGAAGCCCATCAGCGAAAGAAGTTAACGAAGGAGAATGTGATGTGTGAGAGACCCTCCATACAGGGGAGTTAATGGCCAAATGCTCATTGTACCGATGGCAATGATGAAGATTGGGATATGATGCGTTTGGAAATCCATTCCACCACGTTCCCAACACTCCATCTCTCTTCATGCTGTTCTCTGCGTTGCTCATATTTTTCTCAGATGTCTTGAACATTGTTAGAAGAAAAGCGATTCAAAATTCAGAAACAGAAGGGTGCAAGATTCAGTCCGAAAACCCACGTTATAAAGAAAATTCAGAGGCAGAAGAGACGTCGCAACGAGGCACGGCAACTATTTCGTCGAGTATGCAAGCATGAAGAATGACTGATGAGCTTTATAGCATCTGAATCTCATTTTGTTTGGAATGCGAGAGAACGAGGAATTATCAGAAAGGGGTTTTTGATGCTGACGGTGACGGGTGTGCTGGTGTACGTGTACGGCCCGTCCGGTTCACGCTCACTCTCCCAAAGAAAGATCCAGCCGCTTTATGGTGCGCGATCCCACTTTGGAGCAGAAAAAAAGAGCAGCTTTTTTTTTTTTTTCAAAGTTTAATTCGTAAACAAAAACCGTTTTTTGCAAAAATTGGTTGTTAAATCAGCTTGGATTGTGCAGTTATGATTATTATAATCAGAAACTCGAAATTTAATATCTTTCTGTTGGTTACGCATTCCATTTCTGTGTATGAAAATATTAAAAAATGAATTTAAAAATGTTTATGTTTTTAAAAAATTTGTTCGGAGAGAGAATGTCTGATTAGACCAATTCTACGTAAATAGCTGCCACGGTTAGAGTGTGAAGCTGCCATAAGCATGTTGGGCGTGGGACACTCGGAATGATTCAATGCGTTAGGATCGAGAAAAATATGTTTTTGTTTGAACTTATTTTTTATGAAGAAATATACGCATGTGTGTAATACATTTTAAGTAGTACTCCTCCGGTCCTAATTATAAGACCCAATTGACTTATTTGAGAGATTAAGGAAGTAAGTTAAGTTGGTTATTATAATAAATAAGTGTTGCTATTCCTAAAATATCCTTGCTAATTAAGTATATTGCTAAAACTATCATTATTAAAAGGATTATCTTGGAAAAAAATGCATAAATATAAGAGAGAAAATGAATTGGGTCTTATAATTAGGACCAAATAAAAAGTCAAATTGGGTCTTATAATAAGAACCGGAAGAGTACTATATATACAAACACACACAGCCACAAAAGGATGGGGGAGAGAGAAAAGGAGTAAGCGAGAATTGGCCGACCAAAGCTTTGCTCAGTGGGAGGGAGATGAAATAAATCAGGGCGGAGAAGCGGGGTCGTCCCTTCCTCTGGCCACTGCCCACTGGATGCGTTGTTATTCTATTCATGTTGCCACTTTCAAGCTTTTTCTGAATCTTCACCCTGTTTTTCTCTTGGATAAATAATCTTCACTGTTTCAATATTCTTAGCGGCCAGTCGTTACCCATATTCCACTTCTGCCCCTGCATCTCCACATAATCCGTACTTCCCCCTCTTCTTTCACTTCTGCAGGTTGCGCCACAGGTATTTCATGATTCAAGCGTATTAGCCATCAATCTAATAGCACATACCAATTCAGGTGGACCCTCATGCGTTCTCAGGGGGGCATGAATAACAAATTTATTACTCAACTTATAACTCATTATAAATTTTTAACCATATAGGTATTGATATAACCATAGTTATAGATGCATATGAATCTTTCAACATTGAGGCCTATCTTGGCCGTTGTTCTTACAAGTAGCCATTACGCAGATACCTATTTCTCCAATCACAGCCCCCGCAGTATGTGCTCATCCATAATGCCGACTATGTTTTGTTCTATCTGTTTACATGTAGCAAGAAGCTTATCTCCCTTTTCCTTTTACCCCAAGCTTTTTCAGTTTGGGAAAGGAATTTGCTGTATTTTTTAAACCGTGATGGGACTTCATCCCCCAGAACCAAATCAATTGTTGGTGCATTAACACAAGCAGCTAGAGTATGCTCATCCGAGGAACCGCACATTCAAAACTATGAATGCAGCAGATGGACATTAGGTTAAAAAAAGATACACAGCCCAAATCACTTCATTAAGTAAATAGTTCCTTTTGGCCAAGACATCAAGAAGCCTAAAACAGTCGAGTCCCAGATCCCAAAAGTAAGGTCAAATAATATCATAACGCATCCCCAGTAACAATAACCAAAAAACAGTAGCCATAACACAGTTAGACCTAACAGGCTATACCAAGGCAATGCTGCTCTCCCCCCCAGGTGGCTTCCTAATGCCGCCTAGGTAGTCTCTGGACTCTACCTTTCCATCAGCAAAGATGTTACTGCCACTCATTTCTCGCAGTTTAGCTACGCTGAGTGGCTTCTCGGCAGATGATGGGGGCGCATCACCCTTGAAGATGTCATTTCCGGAAAGATCATTAAATTTCTGGTTATAAATCTTCTTTGCCGTCTTGTTAATTGATTCATTGTCTTCGTCTCCATCAGCCTGTAGATTCAGGTTACGAGCAATTTGTTATTTGACTGAAAGAAACATTAAGCACACAGATACAACATAACAACATTCCCACACGCTTGAAGCACAAAACAGTATCGCTACTCTGCAGTTCACAAGTATGCTCAACTGATATGTGTCATATCGTGCAGACAGAGAAGAATTATGTCATCTAGTCTTAAAAGTGCGATTATATAATTCAGATTAGCAACATAAAGTAATCCATACAGGAAGTGTAGCAGGTTCTCCAATGCTTATGCTTCCTTTCAATTCCATAATGCGAGGAGTCACAGGCCGGGGTTTAATTTCAGGTGGAGAAGCAAATATGTTATGGCCACTCAGCTCCTTGCACTTTGCATCAGAAAGCTGCTTCTTCTTAGAGTCTGATTCACTTTCCAAGGTTCCACTCAGCTCACGCTGCTTGGCCACCTCAGGCAAAGTAGTGGGCTTTTTGGGAGAAATGCTCTCTTCCTCACCAAAGGAGATATGACTGATTCCAGCAATTGCTTGCTGCCAATTTCCAGAAATCAACAATGGGAATATGAGTCAGCAAAAATCCAATACAAAATATTGAAATCTGATTGTTCTTACATAACAATTGGTACCTGATACATGCGCAGTCCAGTTTTGTTCGGAGTGGGGTTGGCACTGCCGGGTTCTAGTGTGTCGTCATCTCCTTTGGCTGCAAAGATCCCACTGCCAGTGATCTCCTTCATTTTATACTCTGAACAAGGCTTTCTGAAAATTGCATGGCAAACCAATTTCAGATGCCATAAAATAAATACACACAAAGCAAAAAACGCATTGGTTCATGATTGATAAGAAGGGGAAACTATTAGTTAATGTGATTCAATAATCGATTTTGCATTCATTTCCTACTTGTTTTAGTACTCGCAACCCACATCACCATACCTTAAATGGAAGTTGTAACAAATATAAATAATAATAAAATAAAGGAACAAATGAAGCTGTTTCCGGTATCCTAGGCATATTAGCTCTTTCAATCAAGATTTAGTTTGCAGATCAGACAGAAAACATGGTAGAATCAGGTCCACGAACAATTTAACTGATCATTCGAACTTAATCTCAAAGTAGATAAGAAGCAGCGCACATAGATCTCACCGTTTGTTTAAGTTCTCGACTTCTTCGTCCGTCACCTGACCCCCAAACACCACCTTACTGATCCCATCCGACGGCTAACATCCAACAGAAAAGACGATTGTTGATAAAATTTCCCACCGATAGTAAATAGAAAAGAAAGAAGCAAAGTTGCAGAAACCAAATTAAGGAGGAACAGGATTGAGAGCAGTGAATAGAATATGGAGTACCTGGTGAGAACGAACAGTGGCAGAGCCAGGAGCAGGAGAATCAGGAGGTGGAGTTTCGGACCAAGTAAGCAGATCTGCGGTGGAAGTGTGAGGCTTCCTAACCGGGGTGGTTCTCTCCATTGGTGGTCAACAGTAATTCACCAAAGATTGAGTTCCAATATGAGAGATGACGACAGAGGAAACGAATAAGCCCAAACAGTGATTACTCCTCAGTAATCACCTAAAGACAAACCCGCATTTAAATTTAAAATTTTAAAAAATATATACTGATGACAAAAGGAGGCGAACCGTCCCTATTTCTGGGGGCGGACGCGTATATCTCGGCTTGCAGACGGAAAGATGAAAATGGAATGGGCGGAGGTGACGACGATGAACTGCGGATCTCAAAAATTGCAGCAGTTTGTTTATTTATTTCTGGATTGGATTGGTTGCTTTTAGTTCTTGGCTTTGAAGGACGCAGAATGAATGAAGGTGGAGTACAAGAGGACCAAGGAGGATATAGAAGCAGCAGTAGAAGCTACTCTCCTGGTCTGAACTTTAAGCCAAGGCCACCCTCCACAATATATATACATATATATATATATATATATATTGTAGACCTCCCCTGTCTCTCCTTTAATTTTTCCCCCTAAAAATTCGTTGATCATTTATGCTCTCTCTCTCTCTCTCTCTCAATTTTGAATCTCACACCGCCCCCGCTGTATGCCCCTTTTTTCCCCTCTTTGTTAATGGCAAGCATGTGCACCGGCTGGACCGCCACATGCCGGTTTTAGAAGAGCTACTCAATTACTCTTTTACCCCTTTCAACTCTGATGCTCCGGCCAGCTCAATTTTGAAACTATAAATCATTTTATGCAATTATTAATAATTATATTTCGAGCTACCTGTCTCCTTTACTGCCGCCTTTCCCCCAAATTCTGAAAATATTTTGCGCAGAGACGTCATTATCTCTAAAAGTCTTGAATGAGTAAAGGCTGTATGGGCTAAAAAGAGAAAATTGTTGGTCTAAATGAATAAAGGATGTGCAGGGAAAAAAATCTCAGCAAAATGAATACTAGAGAAATGCATTTTAACTGGGGACTTGGATGCATTAGCATTAAGTTCTGTTTGGCAAATATCTAAAACCATGGTTTTAAGATGGTTTGGGTAAAAAATTTGTCAAATAAAGAGAAAAATCAACAAACCACGGTTTTAGGCTTAAAATTATTATTTCAAAAAAACTGAATCCATTCAGCTTCTGGTTCAAATTAGAGAGTATAATTGTACTTGTTAGAGTAGATCCTAACAGTAATATAACTTTAACACCCCTCAATTATTTTTCTATAAACATATTTAATTTTATATCTTATAAATATATATACACATATTAATTATTTACTAATTACATTATCTTATTTATTATTAATTTTTTTGGTAAAAAATATATTATTAACAATTTTATTCCTTCAAATTAAAATATATTATAAAATCTATATTTTATGTAATTATCATATTAACTTATGCTTTTTTAGTAATTTGTGCATATAAAAGTACTTCTGATAATAATTATCTAAATATTCTCACTTTATTATAATCACTTTTTTACAAAATTTATTCTCAAAAAGCTATTCTCCAAACCGTGATTTAGTTTTATCGAAACACCCCTAAGTATCACTCAAAAAAGCATTCTCATCCCTTTCTTCTTTCTGTTTCAGACTTGAAAAAGAAAAAAGAATAATTACAGTAAGATCCCAACAAAAAATAATTATTATAAAGTCCCAATAACAATTTAAAAAGTCTGTAATAATAGGTTTTAAAGTATGAAATGATAATTTTTTAGGCTTATTTATAATTATATTAGTCCTAATATGACCCAATTATTTTGGAGATTGAAGTAAGAGTTGTTTATAATTAATGTTTCATTCTAAAATAAATGCTAAAAGTATATTGCTCAAAGAAGGATTATCTGGTCTATAGAGAAAAAGGGTCAATTGACCTATTCGTTATGATATATATTTTTGGAGCTGATTGTAATTCTCTCAAGAAAAATCACTTGCCAAAGGGGTGAGGTCTCTGAAAAGGGCATTATCGTCATTAGAGAAGTTAGTAGATGATGGCGTGAAACCGTCAATTGTGCGAATGCGCTGGAATGTCACGTTACAATGAAATTATCCGTTAAAACATCCGGAATGGCTGCTTGTTGGCATTGATTACGGAAAATTCGAATTTTTTTGGAACTTTTGTTGCGAATATGAGGCTTTGTCTGATACAGTGGGAAGAAGAGAAGCGAAGTGAAAGTGAGAGGAAGTTATAAGTATTGTTTGGTTTGAAGGAAAAAAAAAAGGTTTATTGTTTGGCTCTGGAGGAGAGAGGAAGTAAATAATTATAAGTTGACAAATATGTTATTATTATTTTATTATTTTATTTTATTTTATTTTTAATTAAAATTATTATTTTCTATTTTATGAATTAAAAAAATTTATTTCACATGCATAAAATATTTATATATCTATAAAATATATACATATCATAAAAAATATTATATTATTGTTATCAAATATACATATCATAAAAATTACATATTTGTTATATTATATTGAGAAGAAATAGTACAATAACGATAAATAGTATATCATCATTATCAAATATTATTTAAAATTTTTTTTTACTGAAAATGATAAACTTAAAATTTAAAAAGAATAGCGGCTGAAAGAGTTAAAAAAACAATTTTTTTTATTGAAAGGGATAAAATTAGAATATTTTAACATTGATATAGATAATTTAGTCAAGATGAAATATAATATTTTCCTATTCTTTAAAAAAAAATCTTAAATTTGGAGGAGAGCACAACAAGAAGAAGGAAACACTTAAAGACAATTTTTTTTCTCCTCACCTCCCTCCATTTTTTTTCTAACCAAACGTAATTTCTTATCCATTTCCTCTTTTTTTGTCCAAAACCTTCCGACCAAAAGTCACAATAACAGTCTTATAAAACTAATGAAATTTCAAAGTTATTTCCTTGCCCAAAAAGGAAGGTATTGCCTTTTTGGTAAACCGTAATACCACTAGTTTTTACTGATTGATTACCAAAAAAGACTATTTCTCAAGGAGAAACTTACCAAAGAAACCGGCCAAAAACTTTATCCAAAAAAAAAAACTGTCAATAATAACGGTCATCTTCAAGCATGGCCAATATAAGCCATCATGTAACTATCTATTCAATTTCTCTGTCACCTAAATCCCCTTAGTTTATTATATTGTGATCCACCTAAATCACTTTTGACTATGATTGAATTTTTATTAATTTAAAAAATAAATAATCGTGCTTAGACGAGAATCTTGTGGATCTTTGAAATGACAATTGGGCAAGCAATTCATCCAACTGTGTTGCTCCCCCCCCCCCCCCGGGCCGGGGGGTTGGCAAAGCGTATTGTTGATCATTCCAAATGCAGGAATAGCGCACGAAAAATAAAATCCTAATTTTAGCAGCTTGTTTCTCAAACTGCAAATTCTTATATGCCTAGATAGAGAAACGTAGAGTCTACTGTATAGTGATTCGGAGGAAGTAACTATGGGGTGTAGGTGAGAAGAATTTGAAAATGGGGAGAAGTGGACCAAAAAGGCAGAAGCAAAAGAAAATACTCTTTCAGTCCTTAATATAAAACTCATTTAACTAATTTGATTAAATTAAGAAGTTAGGTAAGTTAGTTAATTATAAGAAATGTGACACATTTTTCCTAAAACACCATAATCATCTTTATTAATACCTCATCTCCCTTTTTTACTTGATTATATTTGAGAGAGTATCTAAAAGGATAATTTAGAGAAAACTGATAAATATGATAAATAAGTCTTATATTTAGCACTAAAACCAACTCAATAATTAGATCATATATTAAAGACCGGAAGAGTAGTATAGTAAGATGCCCCATAAACGTGTATGGGAACCTGACTTGAAACACACCCAACTATCTAACAATGTGGGGGTGGGGGGTTTATTGCGAAGATGCCATAAAGTTAGGCTATGTTTGGATTGCAGTTGGAGAAGCCAAAAGCACACGGAAAAGCGTGAAACTGAGGTTAGTGGCTTATTGCAGCTTAGAAGATTGTTTGGATGGGACTCCTTTTCCAACTGACTTATGAGAAAAAGTAACTTTTCTAACTGACTTGGAAAAAAGTAACTTTTCTAACTGACTTATCCAACGTAATCTGAATCAACTTTTCTAACTGACTTATGGGAAAATTATGCAAAGCTTACGATCTAATTAGTCATGTGATTTCGTTTACTTTAATTAGAGACCAAATAAATTTTAATTTATATTCTTGTTTATCCATTATGTATATTTAATTAATTATCTACAATGTGTTTTCAAATTTTCCTCCATAACAAATATTTTTATTTTATAATCTCACAAATAAAATATTTATATTTTATCATAATAATTTTATGTATTTTTTAAACTATTATCACATTAAAAATATTAAATTTCAAACACTACTATTCAATAAAATCCATGCCCTTTTCAGTCATTTACAACTAAACTAACTTTTCTATTAATTATCCAAACAACTTTTAACTTTTTCAACTGACTTTTTATAAACACCTATCCAAACATAAATCATATTACACTAACTGACTTTTACTTTAATTTCAGTTATAAAAGTCAGTTAGACTATAAGTTAGTTTTGTCGAACGCCAATCCAAACATACCCTTAATGTTGTACTAGGTTTTCGAGATGCTTGATCTTTCCCTTACCATCTCTACCCCTCCACTAAATAACGTGACAAGTTGCCGTTCAACTGCCACTGCCATGATGGCCATTGCTTAACAAGCACCACAACGCCAATTGGGAATGGACCTGCACTTCGTATCCGTCATCAACCTGGTCTCATTGGAGCTACGAATATATATATATATATATATGTATGTATGTATGTATGTATATATAGGTACATATATGCTGCCACCTATGGTCCTATATTCCATATATTCTTCAGTACTCTCACCTCATAATATTCTGACCCATCAAAATATTCCAACTCAATAAATTAATGGGGTGTTTGGATATTTTCAGAAGTGTTTTTTAAAAAATATTTTTCATAAATCGAAACAAACTCCTCAATATATTTACTTCATATATTACTGTAAAGTCACTTTTAAAATCTTACATACCAGTTTACATGCTGTTTTTTTAAATAATAATTCTGAAGTACTCTTCCGATATTTAATGTAAGACTTATTTAATTAATTTGATTAGATTTAAAAAGTTAGGTAAATTAGTTAATTATAAAAAACGTGACATGTTTTTTTCTCAAAACATTATAATTCTTTTCTTTAGCATCTTAACTCCGTCTCCTATTTTATTATGACTGAAAGAGTACTAATAGAGATAATTTAGAAAAAAATAGTAAATATAAAAATTATATCTTATATTTATGATTAATATTAATTCAACAATTAAATCTATATTAATGATTGGATGACTATCATTTTTACAATATTTTCACATTACCCGCCTCTCTTGAACTTTTTCTCATTTGTTCCTCGTGACTCGCACCCTCCTATTTTCAAAATTTGGACCCTCCCTTCTCTTGTTCTTTGTTGCTAGGCCCTGTTAATATTTGTTTTTATTCTCACGCTTGCCGCATCGTCTCTTGATGGTTCCTCTCTCTCTCTCTCTCTCTGTTAGAAAAGGATATAAGCTTTATTTAAAATAACCTATAAGTAATTTTTTAATCATAACTTATGAATTACGAGATAAATATATGAAACGAATTTTACCTTAATTTACGTAAAATGTGCTTATAAATGCTTTTGAATACTATTTCAAATAAGCCATAATGAGAGAAAAAATCGCGTTTGACAAACAATAAATTCTAATTCCACCATACTTGTTAATAGCAAGAAAAGTAGAAGACAACTTGGCGGAATTTATATGTCCACCTTATCAATTAAGATAAAAATTACTTTTAAAAGATGCTATATAATAAGAACCGAGGGAGTACCAACTAAAAAAAATGAAAAGCCAGCGAGACAATAGAAAGGGCCAAACAATAAATTCGACCATTTATGCTATTGGATTTCGATTACTGTAGAAGTAGAACTAAAATAGCAAAGTAGAAGTATAAATATTTTAAAAGCGCCCACCGTGGGGCTCGAACCCACGACCACAAGGTTAAGAGCCTTGCGCTCTACCGACTGAGCTAGACGGGCAGCTGTTGGAAGCTGGTTCCAGAATTTCAACTAGAACAAATTTTAAGAAAATGCAACGCCAACTCAAAAGCTGCATCATTTTATTATGTCGGTCTCTCAAAACTACTTAAAGGGGTTATTTTATTTAATTAATTATCTTGATTTTATTTTTTTCATTTTCTGGGTTTCCAAAATTATTTGCAAATATATATGTTATTTTTAACATTAAATACTTCGTAAATTTCATTTTTTTATTTAATAATATTAAAAACCTATCGAAGGGGTTAACATATTTGAAGAAGACATTATAATTTATAAAATAACATGAAAATTTATAGGGTTTTTAGGAAGTTTAACGCCTCTCTTGCTTGCCAATCGAACTCTAAGCAATTAGAAGTTCTCTGGAATGTATGCACGTATATGCATAATAAGAAAAATTAAAATATATTTTTTAATTTTGTATAAGGTTTTAATTTAATCTTTTTGAATATTTAATTTTAAAAAGCATAATTTTAATCCTTTAACGTAAAAATTGTAAATAAAAAATGATTATATTAAAATTTTAAATGTTGATGAAATATTTTCAAATGCTGTTGTGTTATGCTTAATTTTAACAATCATAATTATTATAACAAAATTATCATTTAAGAATAATCATTTTATACCCCTTGTTTGTGGGTTTAGCTGGTAAAAGGATCAGACTTTCTCACCAAAAAGAGGGTTTGATCCTGGGAAATGTCATTTTGTTGTGATTTCAATCACGGTGTTGGGGGAGGCATCACTGCAATGCAATGAAGTTAGGAGATTCCTACCTATCGAGTCAAAAAAAAGAGCTTGCTTGTCATGCTTCTATGCTCGTGAGGACAGGTCCCAGTAAATCAAGTATTAGGTGTCTTGCCCTTATATAGTAGGTGAGCCTAACCCCTTTCCTAAAATTTTGTTATAAAAAAAAAAAAGAATAATCATTCTATGGTTAAAAAAATTTAAATTAAAAAATCAAAATGAAATCTTTTACTTCTAGAAAGTTAAAATATTAAATATATACCTTTTCCTGAAAAAATTATACGACTCCCTGGCACTAAATGAATGTGTGTGTGTGTGTGAGTATATGGTGTTAAATAATTCTGAATGCAAATCCGCAATAGTAGTGCCATTTAGTTATGTAAAGTTAACATTTACATATTCTTTTTTTGCCACCTAACATATACCTTTTTATTTCTTTTTTTTTTCTTGGGCAAAAAATTTTATTTCTCCCTCGCTCGATACATTATCATACGTCAATTGGAAGAAGGAAAAAAAATTATCATTCACCCGTTAATGCAAACCTATCCATTTCATTGTATTTGGATTAGGTTTTTAAAAGATGATTTTACAAAATTCAAGATAAATATATGAAAACAACGCCTCCACCCCCCAAGGATTGATGAATGCCCAATGAGAAAATCAGATGGAATCAAAATTGTCAGAAAATGGCCAGCTCAGTGAGCCATGCTGACCACAGCCATAAGCGCAAAGGGAACAATTTGGGGTGACAATGGGGCACACGTTCGCCGTTGAGAATCTGGCACGAACACTAACAAGAACTATAAGAGCAACACCACCCTCTCCCTCCCGCCACCCACAACCTCGGAGTGTGGAAAAAGCGGAGACGAGATTCCTCTTTCACATAGCTGCCAATGGCGGTAGCAATCATCAATAACCTGTTCTGTGTTTATACCCCTACGACTCAACTCCGCAGCTCCTACTTGTGTTCCTTACGCCATTCTACCCGCCTCTTTAGACGCGCTTCCTCTGCATCTTCCCAGGCCTTTCTTGACCCCAAATCCACCGTAATGCTTCTTCTTCCTCTTATTTCTAGCCAATTACAATAATATACATCACCTATATATTTATTGGGTCTGGTAGGCTTCAATTGAATAATTAAGGGAATAAAGACGCTGATTTTTATTTTTTTTTGGAAAGTATCAAAATCTGCTAGTCCTTTTCTTTTTGGATGGAGTGAGTGCTGTAGAAATTAGAAAGAGATGAACCGAAAGCAAATGCCGCAGCAATAGGGTCATAGGGGTTTTAGAGCATTAAAGTACTAGACGAAATCGGAGGCCCTTCGTGTTGCGTACGTTAGTCCTGGCTGTAACATTGGGTACAAAATGAATGCATAGTACCTGTTGATTAAATTCGTCGGTTCTTGAGTGATTTCTCTTCGTCCCACGTCACCTTGATTGTTATTTCTCGGCCTAATTGGTGTTTAGGATGCCGTGAAACTTGATAAGGAAGCTAACCGGAGCAAGAACTTATTGGCTTGTCCCATATGTTACGACTCCCTGACGTGGACTGGTGATCCTGCTTTCTCCATGTGAGTTGATTTGTTTAAGTAATCTCTGACTTGTGAAACTATTGCCCGCCTACTGGATGCAGCAACTTTTCTTTTCTGCAAGCTTTCTTATTTGCGTGTGACTTTATGTGTGAATCTGTGGCTGTGATTAGAGACTTTTAGTATATAAATAGTTATGACATGGATAGCTAACTGGTTTCGATTTCTTCATGGGTCGTTCAATACAGAGATGCTATCCCTGGATCTAGCTTGCAATGTAGCACGTGCAAGAAGACATATGCAGGGAGGGAAGCATATCTTGATCTAACGACGGCAAGTGGGGCTAAGAGTTATGGGGAACCAATGCCAGCTTCCACGGAGCTTTTCAGGCATGGAAGCCTGTTTGTTTTTCCTCATTTATTTTTATCGGTGGAACCTTTGATTTCCAATCGGGCATGTTTAGGAGTCAGGACTGTTTGGTAGTAGGGGGAAAATAAACTGGAAATGTGAGATCGTATCCTTCAGCTGACCTAATTTTAATTCTCCCCGTTAGTTGGCAAAGTTTGACCCAAGTATTCAGATAAAAGGGTTGCCTTGTCAGAATAGTATTAAAGTAGAATTTAATTATCAAAGAGGTTGTTCTTGTGAAGCACTGACCACGAAACTAGCTTGCATCGCTGATGCACACAAGTTGTTCATTGTATCAGGCTGCCACTGGTATCATTTCTATATGAGAGGGGTTGGCGTCAAACTTTCTCTGTATGGGGTGGTTTCCCAGGTCCTGAGAAAGAGGTGAATAGGTCTTTCTTCCTTAAGCATATATCCTCTTGGTTGATCCTGTTTTTTTAATACTAATATTGAATATGCTGCCTTCCAACTGGAAAAAAGATTAATTGTAAATAAATTTCCAGTTTTGACTGTTAAGCCTGGTCCCTTTGAAGGAGCACTAGAAACTGTCAAGGTAGGCAGCAAGATACGGGCGTTTCATACTAGAAATTACTCAATCGATTTGCGTGCTACTTATGCAGCAGTTTATATTGGTTCACCAAGATATTTTCAAAAGCTAATCTGGAAATGCCAGAAAGATGTCTTAGTCCTTATGACCCCATATTGGCATTCATAGAGCTCATTGACGTGTGACGGGAGAGATACAAATTCAGATGTTGTGTGTAAAATATGCGATGAAATTCTGAAATGCCAATGGATTTATTTCTTAAATCGTTTGTACTCCTGAAGCATTATTAGAATATCTTGTACTTGTGGACTTTCAAGTGCACTTCCCTTGAAATCGTTCAATTGATTTGTTCTGCAGTTTGAACTTATGAAGGATTTCTTGAAGCCAGTCTTTGGTGGAAACATCATTGATGCAAGCTGTGCGAGTGGATTATTTTCAAGATTATTTGCGAAAAGCGGATTGTTTTCTTCTGTAGCTGCTCTAGATTTCTCTGAAAACATGTTGCAGCAATGCTATGAGTTCACTAAGCAGGAGGAGAATTTTCCAAAAGGGTACACAGTTTATATTTATAACTATTCAGAGTCCATACCATTTACCTGTGAATTGACGGATTACCCATTTTTGAGGGACCACTTCTTAATTAAATCTTTCATTTTTATTTCAGTCATATCTCATTAATATTTTGTTTTTAGGAACTTCATCTTGATCAGAGCGGATATATCTAGGCTTCCCTTTGTTTCTAGTTCTGTTGATGCTGTGCACGCTGGTGCAGCTATTCACTGTTGGCCTTCACCATCAGCAGCTGTAAGATAACTATTCCTTAGAACATCATAGGAAAGGGTCTCACTTGTTCAGGATATACTTGCTATCTGATTTAAAAAGGGGATTTCTCCTGGAGGAGTAATTGCAACATTTTAGATATAAACAACATGTCAGTTTGTTTGACACTTGTAATAGCTGATGCGCGGGCCATGCAGCCTGTATCTATACACCCCACTTACAGCATGATTTTGGTAATCCATTTTTCAGGTGGCTGAAATTAGTCGAGTTTTGCGACCTGGAGGGGTCTTTGTTGCAACTACTTATATACTCGACGGCCCTTTTTCTTTTGTCCCATTTTTACGTGAACTACGTCAGGTATATAATTTGTTTACCTTGGGGCAATTAACTGTGTTTCAAACCCAACAAATTTTACATGTCCCATCATAATTGATAAACTGGGTGTGAACGATGTACTTGAATATGTTCTGTTGTTTTTGTAGCATTTTCATACTCTCGATCCTCTGACTTTTTTCTTCTGGTCCTATGCATCCGTTTATTTAGATGCTCTGCAGCTTCCTTCTGATCTTGTACATGGTTGTGAATCATAAGTTTATATCCCTATAAAGAGAAGACGATGCGTTAACGTGTTTTGGTTTTGATATAGAATGTTATTATGGGATATCAGATTTGACGAGGCAATGTGTTTCTTGTTGTAGAATATAAGGCAAGTATCAGGCAGCTTCATCACTCTGTCTGAACGTGAACTTGAAGATCTCTGCACAGGGTGTGGGCTGGTCAGATTTTCGTGCATAAGAAATGGGCCTTTTGTGATGTTCTCTGCTGCAAAACCCAACTAAGGGGTGAGTTTCCTGGGTTCTCTCAGCCCTGCCTTCTCATCGTATTGTGCTGAAGATGTTTTTACTTTGTAGGTATGATGGCATGATCAATGTCTCCTACTCTTGAGAAGATATGATACATCAGACAGGTATCTGTCAGGAGAGAAAAGCGCCCTCTAGAAATGTTTAAAACACTTGGTCTGTAAAGAAAGGATTAGGTTACGTTTTCTTTGGCTCTTCAACACTTTGTCAGAGACGCTGAAACAAGATTCAACATTCAAGAGATATTTCTTTCTTCTTCTTCTTCTGTAAAACACAACGTGCTGAATCCTAGAAACTGACGGACGAAGGGTACATGGGGAGGGACTGGAGCTCCTTGACATAAAAAAGAAGCAGTGCTCTCACTTCACACGGGGCCTCTTCATAATTGCGTGTAATGAGCTTCACACTCCACTCATTATGTATTCCTCCGAGTTGTAAAGGCGGATACTGAGCTTCACACTCCACTCGTAGTTTACGTATTCCTGAGTTAGAGAGAAATATATAAAACCGGACACTATATAGCATGACGTGGTTTTTAACGGTGAACAAAAATCTGGTTTAGACCGACCGGTTCAACTGGTAAACCAGTGAATCAATCAAGGGACCGGTTTGGTTTGGATACTAAATCAGGAGGGAGTTGAACGGTAGAGAACCGGTCAAACCGGTGTAAACTGGTGAAAACCGGTAATAAACTGGTTTGAATGATTAGGTTGTTATTAGTCCTATCTTTTCTCATGCAGCTCCTAATTTATCAGCCCCTATAGATTTAAATAAATTTTAATGATAATTTTGGTAATAATAATTATTAATTTTAATTAATGATGAATCATAAAGATCAAAATTATCAATATTGTTATACTTTGTGATTATTACAATCAAATTATTGTCATATTTTCTTATATTTTGTTATTAGTGATTGTTAATGTTGCTATACTTTGTTATTTTTAATTATATTATATTATTTTAATATAATGGGTGGGACCCCGAGTTGATCTGGTCCGACTAACTGACTCTTAAACTACTACCTCAACCGGTTTAATATCTGGTCCAGTTTTTTGTTTCTTAGTTTTTAAAGCAAATTTTTAATACACACATATATAACTATTTGAAAATTTGGTTTTTCTTCCACTGTGTTCTGAATTTTTTTAAAAAAAATTATTTTTCCCTTTTTAATCAAAGTTCTGGAATGTCTTTTTAATGGAAGGTTACCTTTTGTTTTACAAAATTAGAAAAATGGCGGAGAATATTCTTTCACTCTTCTCATCACTTTACATATTTTTTCAGAACAATGACTCAGATAAATTATTTTATTTTTTCAAACTTCGTTCTGAAAAATTAATTCATAAAATTATTTTAATAATATAAAAATGGGAAATAGAAGCAAATAAGTTTTAAATTCTACCTTTACTAATGTCAACGTAAATTGGTTCCTTTTGAAATAGATTTTTATTTACCAGAGAAATGATCCCGGGAAAATGGATGACGCGGAAAACTTCTAAGGCCCAAGTAGTTTCTTCTGTCATTGTGAAGATTCCAGGGACAGGGTTCGCAATTCGCACGTTTTTGTTCTAGTAGTTTTTGGGTCCTTAATGGGCCCACAGAACTATAATATAGAGTAAAACATTGACCCATTACTAATAACAGGCTCTTGAGAGACCCGTATTCTCCGATGCCATCTATATGATTTTCGCTGATGCCAATCCCACCTCCTGCCCATCTGGTTTTGAACCATAATGTTGCTTGCACCACCCACCCTCCCTCTCCTTCCATCCTCTCCACTCATCGTCTTCCCTGCCACCATCCACCTCTGCGCATCACCACCGCCGGGGAAGCTGGCCGCCCTCTTCTTCCAAAATTGTGAATAATTACTTGAAGTTTCGTAAACTGATAATTAATAGGAAGAGAATTTGAGGATAAGAAAATACTGTACACTGCATTTAAAAATCTCCAGAGTGCTGGATGGGATTAATTTTGGGCCGAGAAAAAGGGCAGGGGAGGGTGTGGGGGAACAATACATCATTGGGAGTGGCCCACCCAAGGATTCACGTGTCGCCTTCCCTCCCAATCCGCTTCGTCGTTTACCGCCTTCATCATCATCTTTCAATTCTCTTTTGTTTTCTGCTTAGCGTATCATTATGTTTTAGATCTCTTTTTCTGCCCCTTTAATTTCTCCTGATTACCTTTTTTCCTGCTATCTCGGCGGGGAATCATATGCATCTACTAGCAGTACCTAATAATGTTCAATTATTCATCACTCCTTTCATTCAGTATATATTTTCTGGCGTCTCTATGATTTTGCGTTGCCTACCGCCTATCAAGTTTTTGTAAACAACAATCCATCATATGTCCCCCTTTCCATATATTAAAAAAATAAAAAGCATATCAAATTTTAATCTTTTGTTTTTTGTCTTGTCTCGTCAAACTCTTTCTCACTGCCTCACTCATCATTTTCTGCGAACTTGAGGCTTACTTCTTTTATCGGAGAGAATGCATGAATCGGGGATTGGGGCTCTCTGTTACGTTTGCGAGCACATACACGGGCATCAGGCTTCCTTTCTTGTTAATTCCCGATATCTATTTTCTCGTCCTGTGCGGAATATGATCGGCTGAGATATGCCAACAAGTCCCAGTCCAACAAATGATAGCCATTCCTCATCTATTAAGCGACTTCTTTGCTGTGCAATTACGTTGCTCATTGTCTAATTTGTCCGCTTCCTAAGTAACCTGTCTTAATTCTCCAGGAAAGTCCCTTTTATAGTGTGTGCAGTTTTATGGTTGAGAGATGGGTAATAAACAGTTTGCCACTAATCTTGCCACCATTTGCTCTGCAAGCAAACACAATTTCATTTTCCTCGGTGGGAATACGTACGACAACCGAACCATGGATATCCCAAGTCAGAAGATCGTTAGTTCGTTACCAACTCCGAACGATAAATAGCGCCGAGGGTAGCGTCATCAGTCACTCCTCTCCTCCATTTCACTAAAACCAGCGTTTTGAAATACTTCTCTGTTAACACGGACGAATGAATGCTTAAAGATTATAAAGGGTAGTTTAATATAACCCAGAAAAATAAGGGTAGCTTATATGGTAGAATATTATTACGTAAGATGGATTATTTAATAGTTTTCCTGGTTTATATACTTAGTCCTAAGGTAAAAATTTCTATGAACCAGATGACATGTGTGTGTGTGTGTGTGTATACCAGTTAAAAAAAAAAACACAACCACACGTACACTAATTTCATGATAAATAATATCCGCACGCAGCTACATATATACTACTACTTTTAAAACTAATATCTATAAACAAGAACTTGAATGAAGAATTGGCCGCACATAGGAGGAATACAGAGTTTGCACAGCGACCTGAGGACAGTGGCTCCAAATTGAACCCATCGTCAGACAAATTAAAGGGGTTGGCATGAATAAGGTAACAACTGCCAACAAAAACACCGACCACTCCTCCACGTCTTTCCCTCTAATCCATGTTCATCCATTTTCCAGCGGTCAGTGGCATCGCCAACCACT